>NW_027332603.1:0-38778 GCF_002575655.3 Aegilops tauschii subsp. strangulata
CAAAAAAAATAAAGGGGAATCTCACCCCCTTCTTTATCATAAAGAAAAGATATATTTTAAAACTTCTTTAAAAGAAGTGCCTCTATATTATATTATAGATTTATCCACTTAGATGAATAAATATTATTAATGAATATGTATCACAATCCATCTCGAGGTATTTGGATCAATACCTATTCGGTGGATCTTTTTTTTTTCTCTGCCAGGAACCAGATTTGAACTGGTGACACGAGGATTTTCAGTCCTCTGCTCTACCAACTGAGCTATCCTGACCTTTTCTTGTGCATCATCCTAGTAGAGTATTTGTATCTATGTCAATTAAAAGGACTAAAAATTAATTAAAGTATTTCAAATTTAAAATTTGAAAATGGGGGGGTAGTCCTATGCATTGTGCATGGTTTACTTAAATAAAACTTAAAAATAGAGTGAATAACCAAGATTTCTTGCCGATACTCTAATAAAAAAGAAATCTATTCAATGAATAGGATAAGATCCATTGAGTTCTCTTCGCATTCCTTTGTGAAAGAGTAGAATGAGAAAGCTAATGAATCTTAAACCCATTGCATTGATAAAAGAAAAAAAAGAGGATAAATAATAATAATATAGTATAGTTAGGGAATAAAAGAGGATTTGGGGATAGAGGGACTTGAACCCTCACAACTTATAAAGTCGACGGATTTTCCTTTTACTAGAAATTTCATTGTTGTCAGTATTGACATGTAGAATGGGACTCTCTCTTTGTCCTCGTCCGATTAATCCACTTTTTTAAAGATCTCGAAAACTTTGAATTTGAATTGAAGAATTTGATTATTCAATATTCGATTGGAGTGGATTCACAATAATGAAAAAAAAAAATTATGATATGAGTTTTTTATTTCATAATCATTATCATTTCTAATTTCATTTTTAAAAAAGATAAAGAACCTATATTATAATTATAATATAATATGAGTTCTGTGATTAATCGTTTGCTATGTCAGTATCTATACGTGTTTATTAAATGTATAAGGTATAAAACCCCTCTTTCTCTAATTTAGAATTAGAAGGAATTCCACTAACAACACAACGTAATTAACTCGATTCGTTAGAACAGCTTCCATTGAGTCTCTGCACCTATCCTTTTCCTTTGTATTCTAGTTCGAGAACCCCTTGTTTTCTCAAAACACGGATTTGGCTCAGGATTGCCCTTTTTTAATTCCAGGGTTTCTCTGAATTTGGAAGTTACCACTTAGCAGGTTTCCATACCAAGGCTCAATACAATCAAGTCCGTAGCGTCTACCGATTTCGCCATATCCCCATTTCCCTCTTCTTTGAGACCAGGATTCCTTGTGTAATTTCATCCATCTCTTAGTTTTTTTTTTGAATCATTGAGTTCATCACTCAACGTAGTCTAGCAGTTCAGTTCGACTCTATTTGAGAGACCTCGCTTGCTTATTGCAATTCAGAATTGAATTGATTCTATCCTTGATGTATTTGCAATTCAATCCGAATCAATATATCCAAAAGTTTTTATCTCCCCACCTCCGTCTTACTTTTTTATAGTATTCAAAATTATACTATAACGCTTGATATTTATTCTTTTTTTCTAATCAGAATTAGCAATTTTATTTACTCTGACTCTATGTTCCCCTTAGTGAAATATTAATCCTCAAATTATTAACAAATAATAAAGTCTATAATGATCAAATGAAAATACCAATAAATTCTATAATTTTATTTTTAATATCCTATAGTTAAGCATATCAAGCTAACTTTATCTTTAAGAAGTTTTAGTATTTTTTTATTTTTATAAGTATAACTTCAAATTTAGAACTAGTTAATAGCTAAGATTAATAACTAATATCTGAGATTTTACGGATTTCCTATACTATACCTATTTCTATTTGTTACACTATTTCCGTTATGTAAGCCACTTAGCTCAGAGGTTAGAGCATCGCATTTGTAATGCGAGGGTCATCGGTTCAAATCCGATAGTCGGCTTTTTTTTTTTCTCTATCGATGTTCTACGAACAAGAATCTCTTTTTTCCGAATTAAATGGAGAATCCAGGATCTTTTATGTTTTTTACCTTACAATTTTGCTAGATACAAAACAATAAAATAAATAATATATATACAAAAAATAAAGATTTGATGAAATTCCATTTTTTTTGGGTACTTTAGTTGATTTTACTCTGTTTATCCTGTAGTTTAATTCAGTTTTAATTTCGATGTATTCTGTAATGTAAATACAATGAAATTAATTGTGTAAAATGAAATTTCAATAAAATAAAAAAAGGAGTCTTCATGTCCCGTTATCGAGGACCTCGTTTAAAAAAAATACGCCGTCTGGGAGCTTTACCAGGACTCACTAGAAAAACACCTAAATCCGGAAGTAATCTTAAAAAAAAATTCAATTCTGGGAAAAAGGAGCAATATCGTATTCGTCTTCAGAAAAACAGAAATTGCGTTTTCATTATGGTCTGACAGAACGACAATTACTTAGATATGTACATATCGCTGGAAAAGCAAAAAGGTCAACAGGCCAGGTTTTACTACAATTACTTGAAATGCGTTTGGATAATATCCTTTTTCGATTGGGTATGGCTTCAACCATTCCTGGGGCCCGCCAATTAGTCAACCATAGACATATTTTAGTTAATGGTCGTATAGTCAATATACCAAGTTTTCGTTGCAAACCCGAGATATTATTACTACGAAAGATAACCAAAGATCAAAAGGTCTGGTTCAAAATTATATTGCTTCATCGGACCCGGGGAAATTGCCAAAGCATTTGGCGATTGACACGTTGGAATATAAAGGACTAGTAAATAAAATCCTAGATAGGAAGTGGGTCGGTCTCAAAATAATGAGTTGTTAGTTGTAGAATATTACTCTCGTCAGACTTGAACTTAACGAAAAAAGGAAAGGTTCATAGAATTTTCTTCCCCTTCCCCTTTCCCCGAACTAAATCGCCCTAAGACCATTACCATTAATTTGTATTTTCCCATCAACTAGCTAAAATTGATTAACCCTAGGATTAGGATCCTTTTTCTTTTTTCCTCTATGTGTATTTTACATACCACAGTAATTTGCTATAGAGAATTTCTAATTTCTATTAAATCAAAATAAGATAATATAGATATTATTGCTGGAAAAATTGTTATTTGATTTGATACATTGTGATCCTTAACGTTGATGAATTAAGAAAAACGGAAAGAGAGGATTCGAACCCTCGGTAAACAAAAGTCTACATAGCAGTTCCAATGCTACGCCTTGAACCGCTCGGCCATCTCTCCTACATAACTTATTATGGAAAATAAACTGAGTGAATAGCGAGTTTTCTTATTCTGCAGTACAGGTACAACCGCAACCACTCGGGGGTTCCATAGTTCTATTGGAAAAATTCCTTTTGATCTAAGTGGAAGGATACAGGATTTTTTACTAGAAATTGCGCTCGCTATAAAAAAAAAGTTTTAATTTGGGTTTTCCCGCAACTAAAGAAAAAGAAAATGGAAGAATTCTTCTTATTGCATAATAAAATAAAGAAACCTTAGAATTCCGTTTGCATAAGATACGCTACACCATACTATCGAAATCAAAAATAGGGTATGAGACAATTAATAACTTTGAAAACACGAAATAGTTGATAACATAAGTTGTTGTTCAGAAATAGCAAAGTGGAATGAAATCCAGTCTTAGTCAAATATTTCATATCTCTTCGTGTCCAAGCAGAAGGAAAAGGATACAATTTGAGCTGAGCGGAAAATCCATATCTCTATCTCTCTTATCCATTTAAAGCATATGGATTTAGAGTAGAGCATATGGATCAATCTATTTATAATTATAAGAATCGAATGTGTTTGTTTTTAGTTATTTTGTGAAGGAATGAAAACAATTCTATATAGAATGGGTTGGGAATTATGCCTAGATCCCGTGTAAATGGAAATTTCATTGATAAGACCTCCTCAATTGTAGCCAATATTTTATTGCGAATAATTCCGACAACCTCAGGAGAAAAAAAGGCATTTACTTATTATAGAGATGGTGCGATTTGACTCTTTTTTTTTGCTTTTTTTTAGCCCTACCTATACCTCAGTCTTACGAAAAAGAGAGGGGGTTGGCATAGAGAGAACCAAATTTGTAAAGCAAACAAACCCACGCTTCGGGAAGGTGAGGCGAACTAACAATTCCTTCCGTCGTGTATCCTCGATTGATGCGGCTTCAGATACTTCAATTGTAGATTTGAGTATTGAGCGAAAGGTTACACCTACAGGATATGGTATGGTATGGATTACAGGCCAATCCTACTCTATTAGTATCCGTAGGCAGCATAGGGGAGAAAAGCACTACACCTAGAAATAGGAATCAACAAGAGAAAAACTTTGTTAGAAATTACCCCTTTCCTGATCGGTATCAGGGCTGGGAAGAATGGTTGGGATAACAAACAACCATCAGGTTTGTACTTTGGATACCCCTATAACCATCAAAGATCGTTGAAGTAGCTAATTCCTCTAAATAGGAGGCGTTGAGAACAAAGAAATTATTGGAGCTATCGTTTTCCTCTAGCATTAATAGAATTCATTGGTGTTAAGAAAAACCTCTTGTGGGAAGGTTGGCTAGAGATTTCTTGGAAAAATACCAGCCCCTTTCGGTTCATAATGAGACGGGACTAATTCTATTTTGATTCTATAGATTATTTCGCTTAGTACTATTATGTACAGAAGGGAGGAGCCGTATGAGATGAAAACCTCATGTACGGTTTTGGAACGGAGATTTTTTGAATAGAATGAACGACCGTAACGGATGTTGGCTCAATCCGAAGGAAATTATGCGGAAGCTTTGCAAAATTATTATGAAGCTACGCGACTAGAAATCGATCCCTATGATCGAAGTTATATACTCTATAACATAGGCCTTATACACACAAGCAATGGAGAGCATACAAAGGCTTTGGAATATTATTTCCGGGCACTAGAACGAAACCCCTTCTTACCGCAAGCTTTTAATAATATGGCCGTGATCTGTCATTACGTGCGACTATCTCCACTATAGAAAGAAAAAAAAAAAGAGAGGATCAAATTTTCTAGTAAATACTAGAAAAAAGGGCTTTCTACATAGGGATCGTAAAAACAACGATTTTTCCCTATCAGCTGTAGGAAGGAAGGACACTTCACGAGAATCAAAAAACGAAGAAAGTATGGCCTATACTACTACTCTATGGATAAAGTTTCTCAAATTGATAGAGAAAGCACCGTAAAGATCAATTAGTGAGCGACTGGGTCGATACAACTAAAAAAAACTGCTTACTTATCCCATGATATGGGGCAAAATTTAGGAATCCGCTTATGTAATAGAGCCGATCCACTAAGGGATTAAGCAGCGGTGTAGTATCAGATCCCAAAGATAGTAAGTTCTTTTTTCTTTCTTATGGAAAAAAGTCTTTTTCAAGGATTCTATAGAGATTTCATATATGAAAACGGGATAGTTACCTTTCAGAAAATTTGAACGAAGGCTCTATATCTATCTATGCTTCATTCTTCTGAAGGTGGGAAAAAAGATCAAACTGATTATTGATAAAAATTAGGGTTTGAAACTTAGGTAATTAATTTCTTCTGCTTAACCCAAGAACAAATTGGATCGATTTTTGATAAATCGAATTCAGTTAAGATAGGGGAAATTCAGATAGCAATTTCTGAGCCGTATGAGGTAGGAAACTCTCAAGTACGGTTCTAAGGGAAGGAACTTCCTATTCCGACCGAGGAGAACAGGCCATTCTACAGGGTGATTCGGAAATTGCGGAAGCTTGGTTTGATCAAGCTGCTGAATATTGGAAACAAGCTATAGCGCTTACTCCGGGAAATTATATTGAAGCACAGAACTGGTTGAAGATTACGAAGCGCTTTGAATTTGAATAAGACCATGCTCCTTCTTTTTCATAAAATGGGTGGTTTGGTTGTTGATCCATTAATCAAATAAATTAGGTCGTAAGATCGAATCAAGAATTTCATTATATCCATTTCTTATACCTTCTATTTTATATGATATTTCATAAGAATAAACCATAGGGATAGGGTCTAGAATAGAAGTAATAAACTGAATAAAAAGAGGGGGCAATCTAAATATTGCTAATATATTAGGACCATCTTATTAATAATTCTAATGAGTTATCTTGGAATTTAGAATCAAATAAAAAACCCTATATTATGCTCAAGGAAAGTAGATATAGATAGGAGCTTATGCCCTCAAAAAAAAATACACTAGTTTCTTAAATTAAAAATAAAAAAGATTTTTTTCTTACGTCGAGAAATATTTGTTTTTCAAGATAAACAATGTCCGTTAGGCACCTAATCTTTATGTCATAATAGACCCGAACACTTGCCTCGGATTGACTTCAATATATAATTGCTCCAGTGAATAACTAAAAAAAAATAGAAGGATGGTAGATAGTAAAGAAAAGAACTAATCACAATATCTATCTTTCAAAATCTATCTTTCAAAATCTATCTTTCAAAATATATATCTTTCAAAGATTCACTAAAAAGACAGTTGGCGGGTCTCTTTGTATGTCTTGTCCGGAAAGAGGAGGACTTAATGATTATTCGTTCGCCGGAACCAGAAGTAAAAATTGTTGTGGATAGGGATCCTGTAAAAACATCTTTTGAGGAATGGGCCAGACCCGGCCATTTCTCAAGAACACTAGCTAAGGGCCCTGATACTACCACTTGGATCTGGAACCTACATGCTGATGCTCACGATTTCGATAGTCATACTGGTGATTTGGAGGAGATTTCTCGAAAAGTCTTTAGTGCTCATTTCGGGCAACTTTCCATTATCTTTCTTTGGTTGAGTGGCATGTACTTTCATGGCGCCCGTTTTTCCAATTATGAAGCATGGCTAAGTGATCCTACTCACATTGGACCCAGTGCTCAGGTAGTTTGGCCTATAGTAGGGCAAGAAATATTGAATGGTGATGTAGGCGGGGGTTTCCGAGGAATCCAAATAACCTCTGGTTTTTTTCAGCTTTGGCGAGCATCTGGAATAACTAGTGAATTACAACTCTATTGTACTGCAATTGGTGCATTGATTTTTGCAGCGTTAATGCTTTTTGCTGGTTGGTTCCATTATCACAAAGCCGCTCCCAAATTGGCCTGGTTCCAAGATGTAGAATCCATGTTGAATCACCACTTAGCGGGATTATTAGGACTTGGGTCTCTTTCTTGGGCGGGGCACCAAATTCATGTATCTTTACCAATTAACCAATTTCTTGACGCTGGGGTGGATCCTAAAGAGATACCACTTCCTCATGAATTTATCTTGAATCGGGACCTTTTGGCTCAACTTTATCCTAGTTTTGCCGAAGGAGCAACCCCTTTTTTCACTTTAAATTGGTCCAAATACGCAGAATTTCTGACTTTTCGCGGAGGACTAGATCCAGTAACCGGTGGTCTCTGGCTGACCGATATTGCGCACCATCATTTAGCTATTGCTATTCTTTTCCTAATCGCAGGTCATATGTATAGGACCAATTGGGGTATTGGCCATGGACTTAAAGATATTTTGGAGGCTCACAAGGGCCCATTTACAGGACAAGGCCATAAGGGTCTTTATGAAATCTTAACAACGTCATGGCATGCTCAATTATCTCTTAACCTAGCTATGCTAGGCTCTACAACCATTGTTGTAGCTCATCATATGTATTCTATGCCTCCCTATCCATACCTAGCTACTGACTATGGTACACAACTTTCCTTGTTCACACACCACATGTGGATTGGCGGATTTCTAATAGTCGGTGCTGCTGCACATGCAGCAATTTTTATGGTAAGAGACTATGATCCAACTACTCGATACAACGATCTATTAGATCGCGTCCTTAGACACCGCGATGCAATCATATCCCACCTTAACTGGGTATGTATATTTCTAGGTTTTCACAGTTTTGGCTTGTACATTCATAATGATACCATGAGTGCTTTAGGCCGTCCACAAGATATGTTTTCGGATACTGCCATACAATTACAACCTATCTTTGCTCAATGGGTACAAAATATCCATGCTACTGCGCCTGGCGTAACAGCTCCTGGTGCAACAACAAGTACTAGCTTAACGTGGGGAGGCGGCGAGTTAGTAGCAGTAGGTGGCAAAGTGGCTTTGTTACCTATTCCATTAGGAACCGCAGATTTTTTAGTCCATCACATTCATGCATTTACCATACATGTGACTGTATTAATACTTTTGAAAGGTGTTTTATTTGCTCGGAGTTCCCGTTTGATACCCGATAAAGCAAATCTAGGTTTTCGCTTTCCTTGCGATGGGCCTGGCCGAGGGGGAACATGTCAAGTATCCGCCTGGGATCATGTTTTCTTAGGTTTATTCTGGATGTACAATGCAATTTCGGTAGTCATTTTCCATTTCAGTTGGAAAATGCAGTCGGATGTTTGGGGTACTATAAGTGATCAAGGGGTGGTAACTCATATTACAGGGGGAAACTTTGCACAGAGTTCCATTACGATTAATGGGTGGCTTCGAGATTTCTTGTGGGCACAGGCATCGCAAGTCATTCAGTCTTATGGTTCTTCATTATCTGCATATGGTCTTTTTTTCTTAGGTGCTCATTTTGTCTGGGCCTTCAGTTTAATGTTTTTATTCAGCGGCCGTGGTTATTGGCAAGAACTCATTGAATCTATCGTTTGGGCTCATAACAAATTAAAAGTTGCTCCTGCTACTCAGCCTAGAGCCTTGAGCATTATACAAGGACGCGCTGTAGGAGTAACCCATTACCTTCTGGGTGGAATTGCCACGACATGGGCATTCTTCTTAGCGAGAATTATTGCAGTAGGATAGTGGCTAGGAGGATTTGAAAGGCATTATGGAATTAAGATTTCCCAGGTTTAGCCAAGGCTTAGCTCAGGACCCCACTACTCGTCGTATTTGGTTTGGTATTGCTACCGCACATGATTTCGAAAGTCATGATGATATTACTGAAGAACGTCTTTATCAGAACATTTTTGCTTCTCACTTTGGGCAATTAGCAATAATCTTTCTATGGACGTCCGGAAATCTGTTTCATGTAGCTTGGCAAGGAAATTTTGAATCATGGATACAGGATCCTTTACACGTAAGACCTATTGCTCATGCGATTTGGGATCCTCATTTTGGTCAACCCGCTGTGGAAGCCTTTACTCGAGGAGGTGCTGCTGGTCCAGTGAATATTGCTTATTCTGGAGTTTATCAGTGGTGGTATACAATAGGATTACGCACCAATGAGGATCTTTATACTGGAGCTCTTTTTCTATTATTTCTTTCTACGCTGTCCTTAATAGCGGGTTGGTTACATCTACAACCCAAATGGAAACCAAGCCTTTCGTGGTTCAAAAACGCGGAATCTCGTCTCAATCATCATTTGTCAGGACTTTTCGGGGTAAGTTCTTTGGCTTGGACAGGACATTTAGTTCATGTTGCTATTCCCGCATCCAGGGGGGAGTACGTTCGATGGAATAATTTCTTAGATGTATTACCCTATCCCCAGGGGTTGGGACCCCTTTTGACGGGTCAATGGAATCTTTATGCCCAAAACCCTGATTCGAGTAATCATTTATTTGGTACCGCTCAAGGAGCGGGAACTGCCATTCTAACTCTTCTTGGGGGATTCCACCCACAAACGCAAAGTTTGTGGCTGACCGATATGGCTCACCATCATTTAGCTATTGCATTTATTTTTCTCATTGCCGGTCACATGTATCGAACTAACTTCGGAATTGGGCACAGTATTAAAGATCTTTTAGAAGCGCATACTCCTCCGGGGGGTCGATTAGGGCGTGGGCATAAGGGCCTTTATGACACAATCAACAATTCGATTCATTTTCAGTTAGGTCTTGCTCTAGCTTCTTTAGGGGTTATTACTTCCTTAGTAGCTCAACATATGTACTCTTTACCTCCTTATGCATTCATAGCACAAGACTTTACTACTCAAGCTGCTTTATATACTCATCACCAATATATTGCAGGGTTCATCATGACAGGGGCTTTTGCTCATGGAGCTATTTTTTTCATTAGGGATTACAATCCGGAACAGAATGAGGATAATGTATTGGCAAGAATGTTAGACCATAAAGAAGCTATCATATCTCATTTAAGTTGGGCTAGCCTCTTTCTAGGATTCCATACCTTGGGCCTTTATGTTCATAACGACGTCATGCTTGCTTTTGGTACTCCAGAAAAGCAAATCTTGATCGAACCTATATTTGCCCAATGGATACAATCTGCTCATGGCAAGACGACATATGGGTTCGATATACTCTTATCTTCAACGAATGGCCCCGCTTTCAATGCGGGTCGAAGCCTATGGTTGCCCGGATGGTTGAATGCTGTTAATGAGAATAGTAATTCGCTTTTCTTAACAATAGGACCTGGGGATTTCTTGGTTCATCATGCTATTGCTCTAGGTTTGCATACAACTACATTGATTTTAGTAAAGGGCGCTTTAGATGCACGCGGTTCCAAATTAATGCCAGATAAAAAGGATTTTGGATATAGTTTTCCTTGTGACGGCCCAGGGCGCGGCGGTACTTGTGATATTTCTGCTTGGGACGCATTTTATTTGGCAGTTTTCTGGATGTTAAATACCATTGGGTGGGTTACTTTTTATTGGCATTGGAAACATATCACATTATGGCAGGGCAACGTTTCACAATTTAATGAATCCTCCACTTATTTGATGGGATGGTTAAGAGATTACCTATGGTTAAACTCTTCACAACTTATCAATGGATATAATCCTTTTGGGATGAATAGTTTATCGGTATGGGCGTGGATGTTCTTATTTGGACATCTTGTTTGGGCTACTGGATTTATGTTCTTAATTTCCTGGCGGGGGTATTGGCAGGAATTAATTGAGACTTTAGCATGGGCTCATGAACGCACACCTTTAGCTAATTTAATTCGCTGGAGAGATAAGCCCGTGGCTCTTTCCATTGTGCAAGCAAGATTGGTTGGATTAGCTCACTTTTCCGTGGGTTATATATTCACTTATGCAGCTTTCTTGATTGCCTCAACATCAGGCAAGTTTGGTTAATTTAGTTTGTTTTTTTGTACTGTATCAGCACCTAGTTCATTACTCTTGATAGAGAGGGAGGATCTGCCTTTTTAGATTTCTTTTTCTATTTATTTTTCCATCTAGGATTAGAACCGTATACTTGGTAATAATAGCAACGACACATTATGGCAAAAAAAAGTTTGATTCAGAGGGAGAAGAAGCGGCAGAAATTAGAACAGAAATATCATTTGATTCGTCAATCTTTAAAAAAAAAGATAAGAAGCAAAGTTTCTCCCTTGAGTTTGAGTGAAAAAACGAAAATGCGAGAAAAATTGCAATCCCTACCGCGTAATAGTGCACCTACACGCCTTCATCGACGTTGTTTTTTGACCGGAAGACCTAGAGCTAACTATCGACATTTTGGGCTATCCGGACACGTACTTCGAGAAATGGTTTATGAGTGTTTGTTACCGGGTGCAACAAGATCCAGTTGGTAAGGATAAAATACCCTTTCGTATTTGTATGGATTTCTGGAATTGATAATCATAGAGGAGCCCTCTTTACCATTCTGTATAAATGGACTATTCTATTTGTATAGATATTGGTAGAGGGGCGTATCCAACCCTCTTTTATCCACTAGTTACCCCTCTTTAGTTTAAGAGTATAGAGCAGTTTGGTAGCTCATAAGGCTCATAACCTTGGGGTTGCGGGTTCGATTCCCACTACCGGCTCCATACTCCTTCTTTATGATATATGCATGATATAATATATACATCATGCATTTGTATCTGGATTTTTTGATTTCCTAAAAGAGTTTTGGTCTAACAGTTTTTTCTCGGAAGAAGCAAAAAAATAAAAGAAAGAATAAAATATGAAAGAAAAGCGTCCATTGTCTAATGGATAGGACAGAGGTCTTCTAAACCTTTGGTATAGGTTCAAATCCTATTGGACGCAATCTTATTTCTATCTATTCTTTAAATAACTATACTAAACTAAAAACAAAGAAAACTTTTTTGCATGATTCAAATGAAAAAGCTTTCTCAACGATTCCTATTCTACTAACAAGAGTAGACATGCAAAATTTATTTGTTACTGAAGAGAAAACCGTTCCAGCTGTTCCTGAATAGCTTCCTTCAAAAGGATTTCCGCTTGCTCGGTGAATGTCTTGCTAGAAGATATAATTTCTTGGAATTGAGGTTTAGTATCTTTTAGATGTTTACGTAACTCATCCAGAAATTTATTTACCTGTTCAATTTCTAACGAATCAAGATATCCTCTTGTTCCGGTATAAATAGTAGCTATCTGCTCTTCCACTGGGAGAGGATTTGCCTGGGATTGTTTAAGCAATTCCCTTAATCGTCGACCCCTTGCCAATTGATTCTGACTTGTTTTATCGAGAGCAGAGGCGAATTGTGCAAAGGCTTGTAACTCTGCGAATTGCGCTAGTTCCAATTTTGATTTGCCAGCTACTTGTTTCATGGCTTTAATTTGAGCCGCGGATCCTACTCTGGAAACAGAAATACCCACATTAATAGCGGGTCGAATTCCGGCATTGAATAGATCCGCAGATAAGAATATTTGTCCATCTGTAATGGAGATTACATTAGTAGGAATATAGGCGGAAACGTCTCCAGATTGAGTCTCAACTATTGGTAAAGCGGTCATACTTCCTTCGCCTAAAAGAGAATTTAATTTAGCGGCTCTTTCTAAAAGGCGTGAATGCAAATAAAAAACATCCCCTGGATAAGCCTCACGGCCGGGAGGTCTTCTTAATAGAAGGGACATTTGGCGATAAGCTTGTGCCTGTTTGGAGAGATCATCATAAATTATTAAAGTATGCCGTTCGCGGTACATAAAATACTCAGCCAGGGCTGCTCCCGTATAAGGAGCGAGGTATTGTAATGTAGCAGGTGAATCCGCCATTTCAGCTACTACAATAGTGTATTCCATAGCCCCCTCCTCATGGAAAGTAGTTACTACTTGAGCTACGGAGGATGCTCTTTGACCGATAGCTACATAAACACATATTACACCTTGCCCTTTTTGATTGAGAATTGTATCTGTGGCTACTGCTGTTTTGCCAGTCTGTCTGTCCCCAATAATTAACTCTCGCTGACCGCGCCCTATAGGGATCATCGAATCGATAGCAATAAGCCCTGTTTGAAGAGGTTCGTATACGGAACGCCTGGAAATTATACTTGGAGCAGGAGATTCAATTAAGCGAGATTCGGAAGCTATAATTTCGCCTTTCCCATCAATAGGTTTAGCCAGAGCATTTACAACACGACCCAAGTAAGCCTCACTCACGGGTATCTGAGCAATTCTTCCTGTTGCTTTTACAAAACTTCCCTCTTGTATCATCAACCCATCGCCCATTAATACAATCCCAACATTTTTGGATTCCAAATTCAGAGCAATACCCCTAGTACCTTCTGCAAATTCGACTAATTCACCTGACATTATTTCACCAAGACCTATAATACGAGCAATCCCATCCCCCACTTGAACTACGCGACCTATATTCTCAATCCCTACTTTCCTATTATATTGTTCAATACGTTCGCGGAGAATTTTATGAATTTCGTCGACTCGAAGGGTTGCCATTAGTGTTTCTTGACTCTTTTTTCGGAAGCAAGGGGAAAAATAATGCCTAAATTCTAAACGAAAGTAGAAGTTCAAGGCCTAATTAATTTAATTATCTCTTCCATTCCAGGGACCCGAGAATGCCAATATTAGCACGAATCGTACGGAAATGTAACTCGGTATTCAAACAACTATTCAGAGTTCCTAGAGCTCCTTGTACGGCCTGTTGGAAAACCCGCTGTCGGACCTGATTCATTGCCCTTTGTTTTTCAAAATAAAGGGTTTCGTTTTTAGACTTTTCCAATTGTTCCAAACTAATAGAAGTAGCATTAATCAAATTTGCTTTTTCTCGTTCTATCTCAGAGTATCCATTCATTCGATACTCATCCGCTTCTAGTTCGACTTTCTGTAATCGAATCCGAGCTTTTTCGAGTTGCTCAATGGTCCCTCTACGCAATTCTTCTGAATTTCGAATAGTACTCAAGATCCTCTGTTTTCGATTATCTAATAAATCTTTTAATGAAAGTAGATTATTTTGTAAGTTTACAACTTTTATGATCTCTTCCCGAACCAAACATGAATCTTTCGATTCATTTGGCTCTCACGCTCCTTTTTTTTTTTTTCTATAGCTATTTCCATATCTTTTTTTTAAGTAATGAGCCTATCCTCTATCTTCTTTTTTATGTTTATATTTCAATATACCGAAACCTATATAAGACTAGATAAATATTAAGAGGACTCTTCCGCCTAGATAAAAATATATCATGGTCAGCAAAGTTGTTTCTTTATTTTTATTTGCCCTCTAGTTAATAATTTCAATTTCATTAAGAAAAACTAACTAAATAAATGGAAAATGAAAATTAATAGAATTCTTTTTTATTTTTTTTTTTCTTCAAATCCAAAAAATTTCTCTTTTTTATACATAGGTCGTCGATTCGGCATTGGTTAAAAAAGGGCAGGGTGCCCCCTTTTTTTTTTCTAGTAAATAGTTCAAACCATTTTATCGATATGAGTGTTCTATATCAGATAAATTTTACATTAGCTATTTCCCGTTTAAATTCGGTACTAATACTAATATAGTTGTAGAAAGAGTACCTCTTTTTGCCTGGACTTCAAGCAGTTTAGCTTTAACCGTGTTAATGGTCTCACATTCTTGGTTTATAGAGAATCAAAGTTGATTTACCAATGAGTCGCGAAATGCTATGGTTCTTCCATATGATTTCTGAATTTATTCAGAAGTAATTCGTCGAGATCGTGCACCCTTTTCTTATTTATCCGAAAAATACTAAAAAATATTATAAAGTGCAGCCGGATAGATCCAATCTATTCTTGAAATAGACAACTCGCACACACTCCCTTTCCAAAAAAAATCAAAACACCAACCACTACAGTTAGATTTATTAGATTTGTTGCTAAAATATCGGTATTAAGCCCGAAACTGCCAGCGGATGGCCAGTGAGCTAAAAAAACGAAAGAATGGGTTACATTTTTCATATGCTCTCCTCTTATAGATAGGACGAACAAAGAACAAAGTTTTTCGATCACTTACTTCGCTCGCCCTTTTTTGATCGGTTTTTTTAATGCAAATAGATTCAATCTAGTAATTTCTTTTAGATTAAGTCTTACGTCTTGTTTGACCGGTGAAAGACTTCCTTTGTTGAAATGTTCTGTTCCCAAAATTCCTAAAATAAAAGGAAAAAACTTTCCACTTTCCTAAACTAAGGACGGGAAATAAGAAGGTGAGCATATCTTCTAAATTAATAATACTCAACTCAGCCCTTCCTAGAATGGGGTATTATCTGTCCCGATAAATAGATAATTCCAGGAGTAATAAATAGGAGTAAATTAAATAAAGTATTGATATAATTGGAATTGCGGAAGCAAATACCAATTTACTAAAAAAAGAAAAAAGTATCTAATCGAAATCGAAAGAATTTTTTTTTAAGATTAAACAAAAGGGTTCGCAAATAAAAGCGCTAGTGCCACAACTAGTCCATAAATTGTTAAAGCTTCCATAAAAGCTAGACTAAGCAATAAAGTACCTCGTATTTTACCTTCTGCTTCTGGCTGTCTCGCAATACCTTCTACAGCTTGTCCTGCAGCAGTACCTTGACCAACTCCAGGTCCAATAGAAGCAAGCCCTACGGCCAATCCAGCAGCAATAACAGAAGCAGCAGCAATTAGTGGATTCATGGTGAGTAGTTCCTCGTGTCAAAAAAAAGAAATGGTTAAGGATACAATCAACCAATAAATTCTTACTTCTAAGCTCTATTGGGGAGAAGTAAAGTAACTAAAAAGTACAAATTGAAATCAAATTGAAATGATAATGTGAATTGTCCGAACTACATAGAAGGGAATTCCATATCCATATATCGGATTAGATAATGAATCTAACCTAGGAATATATAATATAATATCCTATATATATATACATTTGTTTCTTCTATTTTGTTTGCATATTTTCTCATTTTCTATTGAATCGGATTCTAAAATCATTGCTTAAAGTGGAAACCCGCATAAAAGAGGACTCCACTTATAGACATTAAGGATATTATAGTATAGATCTAGCCTGACTCCACCCTCCTTAATGCATATATACTTTGAAAATTCCATAATATAGTCTATTCTCTCTCCTACAACTCTAGGCTATATATTCATACGCATTTCTAACTATTTTTTTGCAACCAAGCAGATTATCTGGAACCATGCATGAATTGAGCTAAGCTGCAAAAAAAAATACTATTTCCAAAAAGAGTCAATTCAATGATGACCCTCCATGGATTCACCTATATAGGCTGCGGCTAATGTTGCAAAAATAAGAGCTTGAATACCGCTTGTAAATAATCCAAGAAACATGACCGGTATAGGGATTACTAAGGGGACTAAAGAAACAAGAACAACAACGACTAATTCATCCGCCAATATATTCCCGAAAAGTCGAAAGCTAAGCGATAATGGTTT
Source organism: Aegilops tauschii subsp. strangulata (assembly GCF_002575655.3). Lineage (NCBI taxonomy): Eukaryota > Viridiplantae > Streptophyta > Magnoliopsida > Poales > Poaceae > Aegilops > Aegilops tauschii. The sequence continues at coordinate 16,560 of NW_027332603.1, forward strand.
TGTGAAATCTTCTAGGATGTTAATTGGTAAAAGGATTGGAGTTGGTTTAATATATTTCTCGAAATAGCTCAATCCTTTTTTGCTAAGACCAGCATAAAAATATGCCGCTGACGTGAGTAAAGCTAAAGCAACAGTAGTATTTATATCATTCGTGGGCGCTGCTAATTCCCCATGGGGTAACTCTATAATTTTCCAAGGTAAAAGAGCACCCGACCAATTCGAAACAAAAATAAAAAGGAACATAGTTCCAATAAAGGGAACCCAGGGACCATATTCTTCTCCAATCTGAGTTTTGCTCAAGTCTCGAATAAACTCAAGGACATATTCAAAAAAATTCTGACCGTCGGTCGGGATGGTTTGTGGATTCCGAACAGCTATGACAACTGAACCTAGCAAGATAGTAATTACGACCCAAGAAGTGATGAGTACTTGGGCATGAATTTGGAAACCTCCTATTTGCCAATAGAAGTGTTGGCCTACTTCTACACCCGATATATCGTATAACCCCTTGAGTGTTTTAATGGAACAAGGTATAATATTCATATTGTCCTCTGATAAAAATTGAACTTCAAAAAAGGAATTCTTTTGATTCAACCATCTCTTTCTCAACTCAGCAACTTGAAGTATTAATCTTATATTTAGGATACCAAGAAAGCACATCAGATCATAATATATATCAATACCCTCTAATATATATCAATATTCCCCTTCTTTTTTCTATGCAAAAAAAATTCTATGCAAAAAAAAAGATATAGTAAAGTAAGTGATTCCATAAATTTACGCAGTTGCCCAAGAATTCACTATATATTCTTAATCAACGATTTCTTATATAGAGAACGGCCCTCACAAATTGAAAATACTAATTTGTTAAGAATCAATCGAATTGAAGTCATAGTGTCATCGTTGGCTGGAATCGATATATTCGCGAGATCCGGGTCACAATTTGTATCGACTAAAGAAATAGTAGGAATCCCCAAAATGGCACATTCCCGAAGAGCTATATACTCTTTTTGCTGATCAAGGACGATCACAATGTCTGGCAATCTCGTCATATATTTGATCCCGCCGAGATACCTTTGCAAGGTAGATAATTTTCTCTTCAAGATTGCCACATCTCTTTTTGGGAGATGGTGGAATTTTCCCATTTTTTCTTCTGCTCTTAAGTCTCTAAATTGAGAAAGTCTAGTTTTCGTAATCGACCAATTCGTTAACATACCACTGAACCACTTTTTATTAACATAATGACAACGAGCCCTTATTGCAGCTGATGCTACTAAATCTGTTGCTCTTTTTTTGGTACCAACAATTAAGAAACTTTTTCCCTGACTTGCTGCATCAAAAACTAAATCACAAGCTTCTGATAAAAAACGAGCCGTTCTAGCGAGATTTATAATATGAGTACCTTTACGCTTTGCCGAAATGTAAGGGGCCATTTTAGGATTCCATTTCTTAATACCATGACCAAAATGAACTCCTGCTTCTATCATCTCTTTCAAATTAATGTTCCAATATCTTCTTGTCATTTTTTCCACACTTCCTTTTTTTTTTAACCCTACCATTCCATTACGGAATTTAGTTCTTTTTGAAGATTAAGAAAGATCCGAAATAGCTTGAAATAAAAAATATTTTTTATGTATCCTTAAATGATATAGGGTTAAATGTTAAATGGGGGTTCTTATGTCTCATAAAAATTGTTTGTTACGTCAGAATCTGAAGAAACTAATTCTGTATGGAGAAACAAAAAATCTCTCATTTCCGACGCGAATAGATTTTTTTTTTTTATTTCGAAATAAAGGTTCTTGTCTTGTGGGGAACGATGCACAAATTTTTGGAATCCGGTACCAACAGGTATAATCCCCCCCAGAACTACGTTTTCTTTCAAGCCTTTCAACCAATCAATGCGACCTCGTAGGGCAGCTTTTGCTAAAACTCGAGCAGTTTCTTGAAAACTTGCTTCAGATATGAAACTTTGGGTATTTAGGGAAGCCCTTGTTATTCCCAATAAGATTGCCCGATAATAGATCGATTCATCCAAAGCTCGTCCTGCTCGTTCCGCTCGCAATAGTCCGATTAATTCCCCAGGCGAAAAAACATTAGACATTCCATCTTCGGAAACCCGCACTTTTGATGTTACTTGGCGTATAATAATCTCTATATGTCTATTATGGATCTGTACCCCTTGGGATCGATAAACCTTTTGGATTTTATTAACCAAAGAGATACGACTTTGGGCTATGGTTAGCTCAGCTCCAATCAAGAATCCCCAAGGGACCCCAAGAATTCTTGGTATACGCTCATTCCAATCCTCAATTCTCCTTTCGAGATTCGGGGATAATGAATCAATTGAACGCGCTTCAAAGATTTGTTCCACTTTTGGAAGACCTTGCGTTATGTCACTAGATCTCGATTTTTCATATATAAACGTAACTAACCTATCTCCCTTGTAAAGGATTTCTCCATAATGACCATTAACAGTTGCTCCTGTAGTGGCCAAATAAGGTTTAGCTGCTCTTATAACAAAGGAATTCATATTTACAATGAAAATTTGACCGGATTTTTTTATGTGCGATTTAAATAGACATACATTTTCACAAATAAATTGTCCAAGGTGAATTATTGCCAATGTCTCTTCCCAAGAATCATGATGGACAAAGTGACAATTCAAAAGGAATGGATCCAACATTATGTTACTATCGAAATTAGAAATCCTTTTATTTTCATCTATTAAAGAGTATTTAAGTTCTTGAAGTACTTGGAAGGTTTGTTTTAAATTGTCAACGAACAAATATTTTTTTAACAGGATTTTATTATGCGTTAGTAAATAGTAAGATGAAGAAAAATGCGATATACTAGCTACAATAGCGCCTAAGGGCCCAAAAATTTCTCGAATAGGAATTCTAGGATTCCATTCTTTTATCGCATTGGGATGTTTTGAATTCTTGAATAAACCAATTCGAGAACAGTTGGATGCCGACAAAATCATCAAAGAGTGGTATTCTTTATTTCGATTCAACAAAGTGCCAATAGCTTCTGGATGTTGGCTAAGTGATTCAATCTTCGCCTTGGAATAAAAAGAATTGATATTGGCGCGATCTAACCTATTATGGGGAATCGGTCCTGCACTTGTCCTACCATACCTTTTTCGTGTATACGAAATAGTGGACTTGACTAACTCAATTCTTAGGAAATCGCGAATAAGATCATTTGCTCTTACCTCAACAAGGGAAGCACCAGCCTTTTCTTTTTCTTCTTGTTCCCAATTCACTACTAAGCAAGTTCTAACAAATTGACTATTTGTGTGATAAATTCTTTGAGTTAACTTGCTATTTTCATGAGAAATAAAATTGACAAGTCGAATTTGGAGATTATTTTCTTCTTGCAAGAGATCCTGCGGGAAAAGTGTTGCTAAATTTCTTCCTTCGTCCATTTCATATGCCACTGTAGGGCGAACGGAAACAAAATACTTTTCCTTGCTCTTGAGAATTTTTTTCCGTTGAACATAGACCCAATTTTTCCTTTTTTTTGATTCCTTAGAATCTTTTTTTTGTCTTTCTGGCGGTATCAAACAGCCACCTAATATCTTATCCGCCTCTTCAGGAAAATGAATATCTCCGGAAAATATTTTGAGTTCCGTATGGCTTTTTTTTCTCTTCACTCGGACCAGTCCGCCTAGTCGACTTCTTGTATTTTTTGTGAGTTGTGTATCCACTCCAATAATACTATTGTCAAGTATCTTTAGGGATGAAGATCTCGGCAAGATATGAAGTTCTTGAAGAATGAAAAAAAACCGATCTACTTCTTTTTGGTATTTTAGACTAAATTCTTTTGTTCCTCGATGCTCAATCAAACCCTCTTTTTTTAAGATGGAATCTTCCTCTGGGCTCTCGTATTCGTCCTCTGAATCTTCTTCTGAGTCTTCCTCTAAAGTACCATATTTTTCCTCTGCGCTTTCCCCGGGGCTGCCATATTCGTCTTCTGAGTCTTCCTCTAGAGTTCCATATTCGTCCTCTTGGGTCCTATATTTGCTCTCTGGGCTCCCATATTCCTCTTCTGAGTCTTTCTCTAAAGTCCTATATTCGTTCTCTGGGTTCCCATATTCGTTTTCTGGGCTCCCATATTCGTCTTCTAGGGTTTCATATTCGTATTCGTCTTCTAGGATTCCATATTTAGATTCTTCTAGGGTTTCATATTCATATTCGTCCTCTCGGGTCCTGTATTCGTCTTCTAGGGTCTCATATTCCTCTTCTGAGTCTTCCGCTCGAGTCCTATATTCTTCTTCTAGGGTCCTATATCTAAATTTAACAATTCCTGAACCCTTTTTATCTTTTCTGTATCGGGGATCGTCAAAATAAGCAAAAATAGTATTTCTACGTAAAACACCCATAAGGGGGATTTCAATCGAAATCCCAAAACAGGATATTAGTTCTTTCTCTTGTTCTTGATGATATTGTAATGGAATGACGAACCTATTTCTTCGCTTTTTCGCCAACAAATCTGAATTATCTTGAAAAATAGAAGGATAGATAAAATTCCAATGGCCATTGGACATGATTCGATCCGACGTTGAATAATCAAGAATTTCCCTATCTTTTTTACCATAAGTATTCATTTGATCTTGATCCTTGTGGAGTGAAAAAGACGCTATACTGGATCTGCACATACTTACTGACAATATCCATAAATGGCTTGTTTTTGGTAATCGGCGAAGATTACCATATTGATATTCGGGCGCATGGTAAACATCAGTACTCCAGTGCATTTCGCCGTCTGATTCAGAATAAATATGCTTTTGTACCCTTTCTTTAAAATGTAAAGTGGACGTTCCGGCACGAATCTCCGCAATTACTTGTTCGGATTTTACATATTGATCATTTTGCACTAGAATCAAGCTTTTTGAGGGAATATTCACACTATATAGAATATCTTGACTCTGAATAGTTACATGCAAGTCTATATAACATAGAAAAGCAGGCTGCCCATGACGGGTACGTGTGGGGTGAACCAAATTCTCATTGAATTTTATTTTTCCATTCGAAGGGGATCGTACAAGGTCGGCAGTACCCCCTGTGAATACTCCGCCAGTATGAAAAGTTCTTAATGTTAGTTGAGTCCCTGGCTCCCCAATTGATTGACCCGCAATAATACCTACGGCTTCTCCCAATTCGACCAGATCACTATGAGTAGGACTCCGGCCATAGCATAATTGACAGATCCAAGAAGTGCTTCGGCAAGTAAAGGGGGTTCTAATATATATTGGTTGTGCTCGAAATGGTTGTGCTCGAAAGGCAGTTATGAATCGATTGACTAATCCAATTCCAATATCTTGATTTCGCGCGGCAATGCATCGTGAACCGATATATATATCGTCTGCTAATACACGACCAATTAGTGTTTGGACAAAAAGTTTTTCCGTCATCCCATTTTGAGGACTTACAGAAATACCTCGGATAGTACCACAATCTCTTCTACGCACAATAATATGTTGAACTACTTCAACAAGTCTACGTGTAAGATATCCAGCATCTGCTGTTCGCACAGCAGTATCTACAACCCCTTTGCGGGCTCCATAGCAGGAAATTATATATTCTGTCAAAGAAAGTCCCTCGCGTAAATTGCTTTGAATAGGTAAATCAATCATTTGTCCTTGAGGGTCCGACATTAATCCTCTCATACCTACTAATTGGTGTACTTGAGATGCATTTCCTCTGGCTCCTGAAAAAGACATTAGATAGACTGGATTAGAAGGATCCGTTATCCGAAAATTTGAATTCATTTCTTGTTTCAAATATTCACTTGTCGCATACCATATCTCAACAGATTGGCGTAATTTTTCTACCGCGTGTACAGCCCCATAATAATAGTGTTTCTCCAAAAGAAAACTCTGTTGTTCCGCGTCTTGGACTAACCATCCCTTAGAGGGTATTGTTAAAAGATCCTCGATTCCTAACGAAATCGATGTAGTAGTGGCTTGATGGAAGCCCAGAGTCTTTAGTTGATCCAGTATATGGGATGTATATCCCATTCCAAAATGATCTATTAATCTGCTAATAAGTCGTTTCATACCAGTTCCGTCTATCTCTTTATTATGAAAGACCAGATTGGCCCGTTCCGCCATACATAAGTACCCCCTTTTCGGCTGAGTAGGATTCGACAATTGCTGAGTAGGATTCGACAATGGGCCTGAGTCAGTGATTCGAAAATTTAATTAACTTGCCTCAATCTCAATCTGGATTCGCGTGGCAAATAATGATGATACTAGGGAAATCGGAATGCCCCCCGAAAGGGGAGGGGCATCGCCGAATCTAACTTTCTTTCTTGTTTAGGTAGTGTATGAATAGGCCTGACTAAATCCTTGTATGGCTTCCTCTATTTCTCTATAAAAAGAAATATGACCAAGAGTGGTTCGAATGTATATCGAACGAATTTCTTTTTTTCTATTTCCCATTATTAGATAGTGGGCATAAATCTCATGATAAGTCCCCAAAGATTCATATTGAACTTCAATCGGAACTTCTCTTGACCCAATGACGCGTTGATCCAGGTTCCATCGTAGCCACAAGGGACTATCTAAACTGATTAGTTTTTGTCTATAAGCTCCCAGTGCATCATAAGAACTAGAAAAATGGGGTTCTTTATCTTTCCTATATTTAGAATTATTATTATTATTGTAATTTACTTTTAGATTTGGGTAGTTTCTGCAACTATTATATCTATTTGCACAAATACCTCGACGCTTTCCAATCGTTAATACATAAAGCCCGATAAGCATGTCTTGGGTTGGTACGCAAATAGGATCCCCAATAGCGGGAGATAAGAGATTCATATGAGAAAACATAAGTAAACGGGCTTCTGCCTGAGCTTCCAAGGATAAAGGTAGATGAACAGCCATTTGATCTCCATCAAAGTCCGCATTGAAACCCTTACACACTAATGGGTGTAAAGAAATAGTACGCCCCTCTACTAAAGTGGGTTGAAAGGCCTGTATGCCTAATCTATGCAGGGTAGGTGCTCTATTTAACAGTACAGGATGTCCCCGCATAACTTCTTGAAGTATTTCCCATACAATGGGTTCTTTTTCCCAAATTTTCCTTTTAGCAATCCTTACATTAGAAGTGGCGCGTTTCGTGATTAAATCGCGAATTACAAATAGCTGAAAAAGCTTTATTGCTATCTCTAGAGGTAATCCACATTGATGTAATGAAAGCGAAGGACCCACAACAATGACAGAACGCCCCGAGTAATCGACCCGTTTCCCAAGCAGAGTCTCGCGAAACCTTCCCTCTTTACCTTCAATTACATCTGAAAGTGATTTGTATACTTTATTGTGACCATCCCTCGTCGGTTGCCCGCGGGACCCACTATCAAGAAGTGTATCCACGGCTTCTTGTACCAATTTTTCCTGGCACATTACTAAATCTGCTGGCGCTAATTCACTTCTTTTTAATAGATAGGCAAGATTGTTGTTCCGACGGATAACTCTCTTATAAAGTTCATTAATGTCTGAAGTCACTACTTTATCTCCAGACCTATAAACAATAGGTCTCAATTCGGGAGGAAGAACCGGTAATAAGCACAAAACCATCCATTCTGGTTCTACATTTGTTTGAATAAAATGTTTCGCCAATTGCATGCGTCTAATCAAAAAAACTTTTCTTATTCGTCTTTTTCTATCTTCCCACTCATCTCCACTATACCCCTCGTCTTCTAATTCCTTCCATTCGACCAAAGAATTCTCTATAATAATTCGCAAATCCAAATCTGCTAATTGTTCTCTAATAGCACCTGCTCCTGTCGCAATTTCCCGATTTCGAAATGTTGCAAAGCCTGGGGTAGAAAAAAAGGGAGAAATGCTGTGGTTACAGGATGCAATTTCCTCTTCGAATAAACCTCGTAATCGTAAAAAAGTGGGTTTTTTAGTGCTGGGCCTAGCAAAAGAGAAATCGCCGTATACTAGGCCCTCCAACTTCTTAAGAGGTTTATCTAAAAGATTCGCGATATAACTAGGAAGACCTTTCAAATACCACACATGAGTCACGGGACATGCGAGTTTGATGTATCCCATTTGATATCTTCGTATCCGAGAATCCACAAATTCTACCCCGCATTTTTGGCAAAATCTTTCGTCTTCGTTTTCAGCTCCGCTCGCTCGAGAATTGCCACAAGCGCAAATCCCGCTTTTTATGGGTCCAAAGATTCTTTCGCAAAACAATCCATCTTTTTCTGGTTTATCGGTTTTATAATGAAAAGTAGAGGGCCTTGTGACTTCGCCAACGACTTCTCCATTAGGTAGGTTTTTGTTAGCCCAAGCCTTTATTTGTTGAGGGGAAACGAGTCCAATTTGAAGTTGTTGATGTTTATATTGGTCAATCATAAAATAGAAATAAGAAAAGAATTTATATTTATTCCGATCAAACTTCCTCCCTATTAACCTGGAAGTTCTTTTCAGATACAAGGAAATGATTCAGTTCTAGAGCCAAAGATCGTAGTTCTCGAACGAGCACTCGAAAAGATTCTGGAGGATCCTCATGATTAGGTATTCTTTTTCCCCAGATCGTAGCATTAAGTATTTCTTGGCGAGCTATAAGATGGTCAGATTTATAAGTAAGTATCTCTTGTAAAATATGAGCAACACCAAATCCTTCTAAAGCCCAAACTTCCATTTCTCCTACTCGTTGTCCCCCTTGCTTGGCTCTTCCTCTAACCGGTTGTTGTGTAACAAGTGAGTAGGGCCCAGTAGAACGCCCATGAATTTTCTCATCAACTTGATGAATTAATTTTAAGATATAGGACTTCCCTATTAGAACAGGTTGCTCAAAGGGGTCGCCTGTTCTTCCATCAAATATTCTGCTTTTTCCCGGGTACTCGGGTTCAAATACCCATGGGTTTTTTGTTTCTTTACTGGCTTCATATAATTCTGAAAACACAAGTTTTCTTGAAGCCTCTTGCTCATATCTCTCATCAAAGGGTGCTATTCTATAATGTTTCTTTAGCAGATCCCCCGCTAATCCGAGCGAGCTTTCAAATATTTGTCCCACATTCATTCGGGAGGGTACTCCTAAGGGATTGAAGACCATATCAACGGGTGTTCCATCTTGCAAATAGGGCATATCTTGCCTAGGCAAAATTTTGGAAATGATCCCTTTATTCCCATGTCTTCCGGCTACTTTATCCCCAACTTTGATTTCACGTTTCTGTAAAATATATACACGAACCATTATGTCGAGCGGGTCCCTTTGGATCCATTTCACATCGATAACGCGCCCTCTTCCACCTATAGGTAATTTCAGAGAAGTTTCTTTTGAAGTGGAAACCTCAAGGCCAAATATGGCCCGTAATAATCCAGCTTCCGCGATATAAGATGATTCGCTCGCTATCTGAGGCGTTAATTTACCTACTAAAATATCACCAGTTTCTACCCAGGATCCCAACCTAACAACTCCATTTCTGTCCAAATTGCGGAGTAAATGTTCTTCTAGATGTGGTATTTCTTTAGTGATTTTTTCAGCGGAGCCCTGGCTTGTCGTATCCGTCTGAATTTCATATTTCCGGATGTGAAAAGAGGTATAAATATCTTCATATACCAAACGTTCGCTAATTAGTACTGCGTCTTCAAAATTGTAACCTTCCCATGGCATATAAGCTACTAATACGTTTTTTCCTAAAGCAAGTTCGCCCCCAACTGTAGCAGCTCCTTCTGCTAAAATTTGTCCTTTTTTAATGGATTTACCCCGTGGAACCCGGGGTTTTTGGTGCATACAAGTATTTTTGTTAGAGCGACGGTGGTTAACTAAAGGAATACTTATAGTCTTCCCACTACTTGATAAAAGTATCTTATGACTATCAGTAGAAATGATCTTTCCCTCGCGTTCGGCTATAATGGAAACCCTCGAATCTAGAGCTGTTTGGCGTTCCAATCCAGTTCCAACAATGCATTTCTCGGACCGAGAAAGCGGAACTGCTTGGCGCTGCATATTAGAACTCATTAAAGCCCGATTCGCATCATTGTGCTCAATAAAAGGAATGAGAGAACCCCCAATAGAAAAATATTGGAAAGGAAAAATACTTCTAACATGAATCTGTTCCCATGCAATAGTCAAGAATTCTTGACGGTATCTAGCCGGAACAACCTGTTCTTCCTGAATACCTTGATTCAAGGACAAAGAATTTCCTGCTGCTATCATATAATATTCATCTCTATTTGGTGATAGATAAACCACCTGTCTCTCTTTTTTTTCTTTTGCTTTCTCAGCAGATATTTCATAAAACGGACTCTCTATGGATCCCCACAAGTGATCAATTCTCGCATGAATTGCTAAGGATCCAGTAAGTCCAACATTGATTCCTTCAGACGTGTCAATTGGACAAATACGCCCATAGTGACTCGGATGAATATCTCGGCTCCGAAAACTTGCGGTTCTCCCCGTCAACCCTCCAGGACCTAAACAACTCACTTTTCGCCCATGAACAGTTTGTGTCAATGGATTCGTTTGATCAAAAACTTGAGATAACGGGTATGTGCCAAAAAAGGTCTCATAAGTAGTTATTAATAAAATTGAAGTTGAAGTTGGAGTTACCAAAGTTTGGGGAGTCGGTTTCGATTGACGTATGAATACTCTACGAATAGTTTTTTGAACTGCATGTTGTAAACGACCAAGAGCCAATCCGAATTGATCTTGTAACAGATCTGCAACCGAACGAATACGTTTATTTTTCAAGTGATTCATATCGTCATCGTCAAGTATACCCGTTCCAAATTTCATTCCAATCAAATGATCCGTAGCGGCCAATACATCTCGTGGTAACAAGAATGTATTGTTCTGAGGTATATCAAGATTAAGTCTCCGATTCATATTTCGTCGACCAATCCTTCCTAATTCACATTTTTGTTGAAAAAATTTCTTTTGTAATTCCTCGCATAAGGACTCCGAAAATACCAGGTCCCCACCTACACAAGCAAATTGTTGATAAAACTCCAAAATAGCTTTTTCTTTTGACTCAATCCTCTTCTTCTCCTTAGCATTCGGGAAAGACAAGAAAATTTCAGGGTAGGAAACATTATCTAGAATTTCTCTTAGATTCGAACCCATAGCTGATGATAGAACTAGAATAGATATCTTTTGTTTTCTACTCACGCGAGCCCATATCCTTTCTTTTTTATCAATTGCTAATTCCGATCTCCCCCCCCAATCTGATATTATAGTGCCAGTGTAGATAGAAATTCCCTTATGATCTAATTCCGAGCGGTAGTAAATACCAGGACTTAGCAATATTTGATTGATCACAATTCGGTATATTCCATTTATAATAAAGGTTCCTAAGGAATTCATTATAGGAATGTTTCCGATAGAAATGGTTTGCTTTTGCACATCGAAACCAAAAATTAATCTCGCAGATACATATAATTCGGAAGAATAGGTGAGTGATTCATACACAGCATCTCTTTCTTTTATCGAGGGTTCTAGCAATTGATATCCTTTCGCAAATAATTGAAATGCAATTTCGTGATCTGGATCTTTAATTGTTGGAAACTTGTCAAGTTCTTCTGCTAAGGCTTGATTAATGAACCTACAAAATCCCTCGAATTGGATCTGACTAAATCCGGGTATTGTGGACATTCCCTCGTTTCCATTCCGGAGCATCTTAATCTTAAGTTTCCTGTTTATCAAAGAAAAATTCCATTATCAGCTCACTCTTCATCAATCCCTCTGGATCGATCTAGCAATCATGGAATCTATATTCTGTTTACTGAATCACATGAAATTCTAGGGAACTCCACATACGTATTTCATATATGTATTTCATACATATGAATAGAGACCATTTGGACGAAAGTTCGAGTTTGCCAGGGGTACAAATGAAATGAAAATGAATTGATAAAACATTCCTAAAAAAAAAAATTCTGCCACTTATACTTTATGTTATGATATTCTAATCAGATTGGATGGCAAAGATTTCTCATTTTATCTCCTTTCTATGAATGTAATAAAGCCGTAATATAATATACTAGAAAGTTTGACTTTACTTCGATTTAGAATAGCGTGCTTACTTTAATTTCTCAAAATAATTTGAGGGTTCTTTTTTATTTCGGATCGGAGTAGTATAATTACTAGAAAATTCAGTATTTCATTGTGGAATTCTAAAATCAAGTAAGTCCCTTTTTTAAGTACATGCCAATCTAGTTATCCACCTCTCCCCATATCCATGCTTTTCTTTTATCGTAATTTCACTTGGGTAGGCCAAGATAGTAAGGTTATACTCTATATCAGAGCAAATTTCCTTTTTTTATTCAAGATATTTAATTTAATACTTTTAAAAATTAAAGCATGATTCTCCATAGAGATATGTACATAAAGGGGATCTTTGGATAATAATGCTGTTCGGACCTAAAGTTTACCTATACACGGATTAAGCATAAAGTCATACTATTTTATTATGCCATTGAAGGGGGGGGAGATAATACCGATTTAAGAGTAGTTCACTACTGCAATAAAAAAAAGAGAATTCTAGTTAACGGTTCCAATTTATTCTGAATTTTGCAGCCTGTGAATAGAAATCCACTTTTTCTTCTTTTTCATCTCAATAGAAAGAAATGGGAAGTTTTATTGTGTTAACAATGTATGTTTTAAGATAGAATCTATCGAGGAGAATAATAGAAACTGGATCAAAAAAAGCAGGAATAGATTTTTTGAAAAAGATTGGAAAAAAGTAAGTAGAATTATATTCAAAATAAAAGGGGCTTTTCGTAAGAAAACGTGGATGAATACTTGCTGTTTTCTAGATTTTTGATCGGATTTTTTGGCGGCATGGCCAAGCGGTAAGGCAGGGGACTGCAAATCCTTTATCCCCAGTTCAAATCTGGGTGCCGCCTGATCAATAAAATACTTAGGTTTTTTTTATAGTGCTGATCGAATTCGATCAATTTTTACTTCGCATAAGTTCGGGCAAGAGAGTAACTGGGCCTGCCGATACTGGGTTTAGAGAAACCATACCATAGTTCTATCCTCAAACTAGGGTTAGGGTTTGTTTTGACGGTAGTGGCCAAAATGGTTATCAATAGGGGTGAGGTAGTGTTTCCTTATTCTTTTATTATATGAATTTGAATTGGTTCTTAATTGAGATTCGATTTGATAATTTTAAAATACGAGGATAAGATGTCAGAAATCTTGGTATCCAAAGAAAGGTCCCTAAGGGGCATTCTTTTTTTTTTTCAATCTAAGATTCAAGAAGGGACTCCACGAAAGAATATCAAGACTTACTAATTATTATACATTTTTTTATCGTACATCTTATGTTACCTACATACACTAAAGTAAGGACTACTTAATTTTAATTCTAACGAGAATCAGATTAAATAGGTCGATCAAAAATCAATTTAGGAGTTGTGTTATGGATAAAATCTCTTCCTCTTCATTCTTTCATAGAATGATACAAAGCAAGGCTGCAGGGTTTAGGTCAAAAATAAACATTAGGTAAGGTAGGTATCCAATAAATATTTATCTATCGTTAATTTTATGGTATATTCGGGCGTCCTTTGCTTAAAAAAAAAAAAAGAGTAACAAAAGGAATAAAAAATCTTCCTATTCCCGCTTCTTCTATTCAGGACATCATTCCCGTACTCTTTCTTTTTTAAGGAAAAAAGGGCTATAGTATCGTATTTTTAATGCTCTCTAATTCTACCAGAATTCCTATAAGAATTTGTTAGGAGTAAATTCCTTGAACTGATTGATCCATGGCCTTAGGGCGGAATCCCTTTTTGACTCTGTACCCTTGATTCCACTATGATTATTGATCAATAGTAGAATAGAATAATCCCTTCATAGAAATAGGAGACATAATTTAGATGGATATAGTAAGTCTCGCTTGGGCTGCTTTAATGGTAGTCTTTACATTTTCTCTTTCACTAGTAGTATGGGGAAGGAGTGGACTCTAGGGATACTACTAATTGATTAAGTAATCAAATTGTTGTATCAATTCTTTTCATTAATGGATCATTTTGCATTAATCATTTTGTCAAACGTTATTCTTTAATCTTTTTCTTTAGTTTTGTTTCACTCCTGTAAGAAACTCTTGTATTGTAAGTTGTAATGTAAGAAAGAGCCATTATACCAATTCATAATTTCTACTAGAAATGACGAATGGTTAAAAAAAGTTCTATACATAAGAAAATTCGACTTTCTTCCACGGAACTATTCACGGCATATCACACATTTTCCATTTCCTTTTACTTTTTACTATAGTCTATTCTTAATATTATTTTTCTTTCCTTCCATGGATTCTTTGGTCAAGAATTGTCTTAGATTTTTTTATTTTGACCTGATTGAAATTAAGTGGATGCAATGAAAAAAGAAATTGAATTAGACTACTTAACTATTTCAATCTACTAATCTATTCTATGTAGATTCAAAGATAATATAATAGAAAGAATCTAAAGTGTCGTAGAAAAAACTATATGTAGTTCTTTCTACCACACTTTAAGATTCCAACCAGATCCTTTCATTTAAGACTTGGATTTTTTTTATTTAATCCCTTTTTAATTTCTTCAATGATTAATTGGAATTCCAATTAATTATTTTGGCTGACTGTTTTTACATAAATAATAAGTAAAAAAGAAGTAGGAACTAGAATGAACAGTGCAGTAGCAATAAATGCGAGAATATTGACTTCCATAACCTCTTTATTTTTTATTTTCACAATAACTCGGGATGTAATCCCATGGAGAGGAAAAAGGGGTATCTTGTAAATTCAAGGGTAGGGCTTGCATTCTGATAATACTGAATCAATTCAATATTATGAATATCGGATCTATCAAATCAATTCATGGATGAGAGTTATATTTCACGGATGAGAGTTATATAGTATAACATAGGAAGATCCTCTATCCACACTAAGACCAAAATGGGTTTTTTGATTGGATTAGGAATTCCCTCTTTTTTAATCCTTTTCTACTTTTTCTTTTCTATATCTCTAACCCACGAGCTTTCTTAATCTTCTACTTTCTTAATCTTATACAATTTCCCTTCCTTTTTCTTATAGTTATACATACAATTATGTATGTATTATATGACCAACTTTCTATGGGTCACATAGACATCCAAATAAGCAGTAGAAGTGAGATGGGGAAAAGAGGTCTGAAATAAAAAGGGAATACGATTTATGTATGGATTCCGGTAAAATACCGGTACTCTATTCCATAAGAGTGGAATAGGAAATTAAGATGAGGATGGTATCATCATAAAGAAAGATAGAGTAATATAATATCCTAAATTCTACTAATCCACATATCGTATGTGTGTCTTTCTTTATCTTTATCGATCGGGAGTAGTGAAAAAAAATTCCTATATGCCTTCCCTCCCTCTTTAATGAGGGATGCAAAATAAAAAAGTGAAGTAAGGGTGCCCTGTGGGTATTTGATCTTGCTCCCTGCCCCTTTTTTTCATGGAAAAAGGAAATATCAATTTCTCCATTCATTGAACCCTAGTTCGGGACTGACGGGGCTCGAACCCGCAGCTTCCGCCTTGACAGGGCGGTGCTCTGACCAATTGAACTACAATCCCCGCGGGGTGTATGGCATACCCATTCTTAAATAGAACCATAAGAAGATTCGATTCGTCTTTCGTACTCTAAGAAATAGACGAATCATATACTACATACCCACATATTATATTATACGTGGGTATAGTGAGAGTGACATAACTAGTATGTCGTGATTTTTTATCACTAAAAATGGATAATAATCCAGCCTTCAATAAGAAAAACTCTTTTGTTTGTAAGAAAGGAATGAGAGAGATATGGATTAGAAAAAAAAAATTTCCCTTTTTTCTTTATCTTTTATTTCTATAGATCAGACATTTTATTTTATGGAAGAAAAACAAAAGGATTTAGTTCATACTCACGAAGCCCTAGATTTTTGGTTTGGGCCGAGCTGGATTTGAACCAGCGTAGACATTGTCAACGAATTTACAGTCCGTCCCCATTAACCACTCGGGCATCGACCCAGGAAGAATTTATTCTAGGGTTTTTGCTAATCTATGATTAACCTCCTTTCATAATACTCCCTACCCCCAGGGGAAGTCGAATCCCCGCTGCCTCCTTGAAAGAGAGATGTCCTGAACCACTAGACGATAGGGGCATCACTAGACGATAGGGCCATATACAACCGCTCGTGATTATACTATAATCATAGTATGAGCAGTTTTTTGGAATTGTCAATATACTCGAAAAGTATAAATAGATCCAAAGCAAAGAGTTTTTCCAACTTTTCTGTTATGTTTTCATCTAGGATTTTTTTTAGTTGATCGTTATAGATTAATTCTCCGTGCTTCATTTAGTGTTCAGACCAAAAATGCATCCATCCCGCACTAAGTCATAAAATTCTCTAAAAATATAGAGAAAGTTTCAAAAACAAAGAACAAAAGTGAATCAATTTAGTAGAAAAGTACTCTATCAGATTCGAACCAACGACTTACGTCTTAGCACGAGATTACTCTACCACTAATTTAAAAAGCCCTTTATCGGATTTGAACCGATGACTTATGCCTTACCATGGCATTACTCTACCACTGAGTTAAAAGGGCTTTTTATTTAATTCAAAAATTAGCCACTTGGATTTCCCATTATGGGTCTACTGCATAATGTACATATTATATATA
Organism: Aegilops tauschii subsp. strangulata; assembly: GCF_002575655.3. NCBI lineage: Eukaryota > Viridiplantae > Streptophyta > Magnoliopsida > Poales > Poaceae > Aegilops > Aegilops tauschii. Next base: position 33,209 of record NW_027332603.1, read on the forward strand.
TAATATATAGAGATAGAGAGAGAGACATTATGTAGAGATTGTATATGTATATATCGATATCTTGAGAGCTCAAAATAAAATTAATAAAAAAAAAACATACCCTACATAACATATCCAACTCTTCTTGGTTCAGGGTTTTCCGTTTCCGAAGACTAGTAAAATAGGCGGATTCTGGAACCCCAAGGATTCAACGGTATATGGATATGGAAAATATAAGATTTCCGATCCTAGCGGGAAAAGGCGGGGAACAGATACCCAATAGGATATAGGATCCTTGGGAGGAACTTTTGGTAATGGCCTTGATCCTCTATGCTATTTTTTATGTGTTCTTAGTTCTATTGAACTTTTTTCATTCTTTTAAACAAGAATCTAATAAACTAGAATTGAGTCAGTGGAAAAAAGGAGAGAGAGGAAAGTGTTAAATGGAGAGAGTCGACTAATCAGAGACTTTTAGGATCTTCTTTACATCAGGTAAATCTGTCGGCCCTGTCCGTTTTTTTCTTTAAGTTACGACTCTTTGCTGCTTACTTCTATCAAGCCATAGGGAAAGTCTATGATGAATTTGGAAAACTCATCTCACTCTTACTCTATGGCTCGGACTTAATGGGGGAAGAAAACATCTTCCATAATTTCTTTTTTGTTCAATTCTGGACAAAAAAGAAAAGGAAAAAGGAATTTATAGGGACAGTGTTACCCCCTATATCCCCTAGTTTATATTGTAGGAATAATAAAACAATTTAGCAGTCTGACACACTTACGTCCTTGCAAAGTAAATAATTATTATTGTAGTCGTAACCGTAGAATAGGATCCTAATCAAAATAAATACATTTGGTTCAGGCGCTATTAGCATGGTAAGAAAAGATTTTTTTTACAGACCAGAGGGGCTATCTAAATCCTAAAGTAAAGGCGAGCGATCGAAGTAGAAGTACCAACGGCTCAGTGTCATGAACCTTCTCCATCTGATTCAATAAGGGGGAATTAGCCTTCTTGTCAAATGGCTATCCTTGACAAAGGGTACCATTTATACCATAATCTACAATGTAGCGGGTATAGTTTAGTGGTAAAAGTGTGATTCGTTCTATATAATAACTGAATTTGAAATGATATACTTAAGGCATCCTTAAGTTTTTTATTTTTATATTCCGATGAAAACTTTAGTTCTTATAAAGGATTAAATCCTTTTCCTCTCAATAGCATATTGAGGAAGAATATACATTCTGGCGATTTGTATCCAAAGACTAATTTAAATTGCATCCAAAATAAAAATAGGATTATGAGTACAGAGTCGCGAAGCATAATTTTGCATTGGATTAAGTATTCCAATTTTGAAAATATGAGTAAAGGATCTATGGATGAAGATACAAAAAAGTTGATTTCCAATCGTAACTAAATCTTCTTAAAATAAGGAATAAGGAAGCCAAATAGCTAAAAAACGATAGTTTTGGTTTACTAGAACCATCCGCATATTGTTTAAGCTCGGTGGAAACCCAATTCTTTTCCTCAGGATCTCTTGAATGAAATTAGGGAACGAAGTAAGTAGATTAGATGGATTTAGATAGAATTTCTATCTCCTACTCTATAAGGATCATCTAGAAAGCGGAGAGCTTTGGTTCCATTCAAATAGAAAAGCTGACATAGATGTTAAGTGGTGAGAATATCCATAAAGGAGCCGAATGAAATCAAAATTTCATGTTCGGTTTTGAATTAGAGACGTTAAAAATAATCAACCAACGTCGACTATAACCCCTAGCCTTCCAAGCTAACGATGCGGGTTCGATTCCCGCTACCCGCTCCATTCTGTATAAAAGGAGTATTCTCTTTGTCTAGACATGTTAGAGGCTTGTATTCAAGCCTTTTTTGTCCACCAGTTTCTGGTACTCCAGAGCGGAGTAGAGCAGTTTGGTAGCTCACGAGGCTCATAACCTTGAGGTCACGGGTTCGATTCCCGTCTCCGCACTTAGCAGTCTGTATAAAAGGACTATTCTATTTCTCTAGATATGGTAGAGGGGCGTATCCAACCCTTTTTTATTCATTAGTTCCCGGCCCTAGAGGGCAAAATTGAGCAGTTTGCGAAGTCACTTGCCTTCAAAAAAAGAAGGCGCAAGGCTTCTCCCTACCCTGCAGAAAATAAAAATGAAACGAAAGGGACAGTCTACCTCTCTCTTCCCTTTAAAAAAAGTTTGCCCGTTGTTTGTCTCAGTTAATACCCAATTTTTGGAGCTCTGTTGGCGAGTTCTATTTCTGCCTCCGGAGCGCCCTCTTTTTTTGAGTGGGATGCAAAGGAAGGGTAAGATAGTAAGGGATACGGCACTAGACTAACACCTAATTAATACTTAATTTAATATAAGTAGTTAAACAGTTAACTAGACTAAACTTTTTATCATAGTACTTTGATAAATTAAGCGGGCGAGCGGCGGGAATCGAACCCGTATCTTCTCCTTGGCAAGGAGATATTTTACCATTGAACTACGCTCGCTACGGTATATATTTTATAGCGTATATCCGCCTGGGTCGACCTTCTATGTCTGGGTCGACCGTTTCATTTCATTTTCTATTATATTAGAGTTTTCCTTTTTTTATTATCTGTGAATGAATATTCTAATGGGAATGGAATTTCATAATACTGAAAGAGAAGAGCTAGCAATTCGGAACGCAAATTGCGTTTTAATACGTCTCACTATTCTAATTTTTTAGAAGAAATGGCCTTTATTATTTCTTTTTTATGGGGTTAATAAATATTAACCAAATTTAATTTAAGAAATGAGAGAATTCAGAATAGCTACGAGAAAGACTAGTCCAATCCATAACGATGTACCGGAAAATACAACATTTTTATTATTTGACCAACCATCAGGAGAAGCAAATACAAGGGGTACACTAATTACTAAGACTGAGGAAGTCGCAATTAATGCAAAAACAGCTAATTGGAAAGCAATAGTCATATTTCTAATCCTCCAAGCTACCATCAAATAAAGTTGACTACATATTTGATCCCTCACTTAAACCAAAATTGTAAAAAAATACAAGAAGTAGGAGGGGTTTAATCATGAATCCATTGATTCTTCTCTTTAATTCAAATTTATTACTTAAACCGCTTTTTTATTTGGATATGGGGGTGAGAAGAGATTATTTACTCTTTATTTCACAAGCGGGTATAGCGGATCCTGTATCCGTGTATACAGTATACAGAGATATATCGAAAAGGAACTTGTATCTGATATCTTTCTAGAGGCTAATAAATCTTTTTATTTTTTATATGGCTATGTTCTATTTGTAGGAGTAAAATAAGGATTAGGCTGTGGAGAGATGGCTGAGTGGTTGATAGCTCCGGTCTTGAAAACCGGTATAGTTCTAGGAACTATCGAGGGTTCGAATCCCTCTCTCTCCTTTTGCTTATTGAATACGTTTGTTTCTTTCATTTTTTTTTTTCTGTCCCTTATCTTTCTTTCATAAAAAGGAATGAATGGCTCGGCTAGATGGAATAACCGAGCCAGAACAGAAAAAAAGTAGAACAGGTATAAATAAGAAAATCTTAGTTAAGAGGGTTCATGTAAAGAACAGGTTCCAAATCACGATCGATTCCCTTTTCAAAACCTGCTGCAGCAGCTCGGGCTCTTCCTGCATGCCATAAATGGCCCACAAAAAAGAAGAATCCTAGAACAAAATGAGAAGTTGATAACCAACTTCTAGGAGAGACATAATTAACTGCATTGATCTCGGTAGCTACGCCACCCACGGAATTTAAAGAGCCTAAAGGAGCGTGGGTCATATATTCTGCTGAGCGTCGTTCTTGCCAAGGTTGTATGTCTTTTTTCAACCTACTCAAGTCCAAACCGTTGGGGCCCCTTAGAGGTTCTAACCATGGAGCACGAAGGTCCCAAAAACGCATAGTTTCCCCTCCAAAGATAACCTCCCCAGTTGGGGAACGCATTAGATATTTACCTAAACCTGTGGGTCCTTGAGCGGATCCCACATTAGCTCCAAGACGCTGGTCTCTAACTAGAAAAGTAAATGCTTGAGCTTGAGAAGCTTCTGGCCCGGTGGGTCCATAAAACTCACTCGGATAAGCTGTATTATTGAACCATACAAAACAACAAGCGATAAAACCAAAGACAGATAAAGCAGCTAAACTATAAGACAAGTAAGCTTCTCCAGACCATACAAATGCACGGCGAGCCCATGCGAAGGGTTTGGTTAAAATATGCCAAATTCCGCCAAATACACAAATAAAACCCAACCATACATGCCCACCAATTATATCTTCTAAATCATCTACACTAACAATCCACCCTTCTCCACCAAAAGGAGATTTTAGTAAATAACCAAATATAACACTGGGGCTAAGGGTCAAATTGGTAATTTTTCTTACATCTCCCCCCCCAGGGGCCCAGGTATCATATACACCGCCAAAATAAAGAGCCTTGAGTACTAGAAGAAAAGCACCTAGACCTAACAAAATTAAGTGAATACCCAAAATTGTAGTCATTTTATTTCTATCTTTCCAGACATAACCAAAGAATGGAAAAGATTCCTCAAGAGTCTCGGGTCCCAGAAGCGCGTGATAAATGCCACCGAAGCCTAAGACTGCGGAGGAAATTAGGTGAAGTACGCCAGATACAAAGTACGGAAAAGTATCTAGAACTTCCCCCCCTGGCCCTACTCCCCAACCTAGAGTAGCTAAGTGTGGAAGTAAAATCAACCCTTGTTCATACATGGGCTTTTCTGGTACGAAATGGGCCACTTCAAATAGGTTCATTGCTCCGGCCCAGAATACGATTAATCCGGCATGGGCTACATGAGCTCCAAGCAGTTTACCGGACAAATTGATAAGTCTGGCATTCCCAGCCCACCAAGCAAAGCCGGTGGTTTCTTGGTCACGACCAGCTAAAACGAAAGTTCCATTAAAGAGCGTTTCCACGTGGTAGAACCTCCTCAGGGAATATAAGATTTTCATGAGGCTGATCCTGAGCTGCCATCCACGCACGAATACCCTCGTTTAAAAGAATATTTTTGGTGTAGAAAGTCTCAAATTCAGGATCTTCCGCTGCACGGATTTCCTGGGAAACAAAGTCATAGGCACGTAAGTTCAGAGCCAAGCCAACTACGCCAATAGCACTCATCCATAAACCGGTGACGGGTACAAATAGCATAAAGAAATGTAACCAACGTTTATTGGAAAAAGCAACACCAAAGATTTGGGACCAAAAGCGGTTAGCAGTGACCATGGAATAAGTTTCTTCAGCTTGAGTTGGGTTAAAAGCACGGAAGGTATTTGCACCATCACCGTCCTCAAATAGAGTGTTTTCTACGGTCGCTCCATGAATAGCGCATAGCAGAGCCGCACCTAATACTCCGGCAACTCCCATCATATGAAATGGGTTCAACGTCCAATTATGAAATCCTTGGAAGAAAAGGATGAATCGAAATATCGCTGCTACGCCAAAACTCGGCGCAAAGAACCAACCAGATTGCCCCAGTGGATAAATAAGGAATACAGAAACAAAAACAGCAATTGGACCAGAGAATGAGATTGCATTATAAGGCCGCAATTGAACAGACCGAGCAAGTT
>NW_027332604.1:0-77689 GCF_002575655.3 Aegilops tauschii subsp. strangulata
CGGCAAAAACTGGATGCACTTCGTGTACAAAACGGACAATCTCTTTCAAAGTATCAGGATTTGATCCGCAAACTCGTCTGTTACAAAGGGATTTTATTTTTTAAACCTTATTTGAACTCCTGACTTTTTGTGTGTTCAAAATGCACCATTCAAAGCCACATCATCATTTTTCAATCCTTTCCGACTTCATTTGTTATTTTTAATGCATTTACTAATTATTTTGAGCTATAAGACCCTAAAATTGAAAAGCATTTCAAATGAACTCTGAAAAGGTTGAAAGTTGGCATGGTATCATCATTTCATCCACATAGCATGTGCAAGAAAGTGCAGAGGGTTACGGCAAAAACTGGATGCACTTCGTGTACAAAACGGACAATCTCTTTCAAAGTATCAGGATTTCATCCGGAAACTCGTCTGTTACAAAGGGATTTCATTTTTTAAACCTTATTTGAACTCCTGACTTTTTGTGTGTTCAAAATGCACCATTCAAAGCCACATCATCATTTTTCAATCCTTTCCGACTTCATTTGTTATTTTTAATGCATTTACTAATTATTTTGAGCTATAAGACCCTAAAATTGAAAAGCATTTCAAATGAATTCTGAAAAGGTTGAAAGTTGGCATGGTATCATCATTTCATCCACATAGCATGTGCAAGAAAGTTGAGAGGGTTACGGCAAAAACTGGATGCACTTCGTGTACAAAACGGACAATCTCTTTCAAAGTATGAGGATTTCATCCGGAAACTCGTCTGTTACAAAGGGATTTCATTTTTTAAACCTTATTTGAACTCCTGACTTTTTGTGTGTTCAAAATGCACCATTCAAAGCCACATCATCATTTTTCAATCCTTTCTGACTTCATTTGTTATTTTTCATGCATTTACTAATTATTTTGAGCTATAAGACCCTAAAATTGAAAAGCATTTCAAATGAACTCTGAAAAGGTTGAAAGTTGGCATGATGTCATCATTTCATCCACATAGCATGTGCAAGAATGATGAGAGGGTTACGGCATAAACTGGATGCACTTCGTGTACAAAACGGACAATCTCTTTCAAAGTATCAGGATTTCATCCGGAAACTCGTCTGTTACAAAGGGATTTCATTTTTTAAACCTTATTTGAACTCCTGACTTTTTGTGTGTTCAAAATGCACCATTCAAAGCCACATCATCATTTTTCAATCCTTTCTGACTTCATTGTTATTTTTCATGCATTTACTAATTATTTTGAGCTATAAGACCCTAAAATTGAAAAGCATTTCAAATGAACTCTGAAAAGGTTGAAAGTTGGCATGGTATCATTATTTCATCCACATAGCATGTGCAAGAAAGTTGAGAGGGTTACGGCAAAAACTGGATGCACTTCGTGTACAAAACGGACAATCTCTTTCAAAGTATCAGGATTTCATCCGGAAACTCGTGTGTTACAAAGGGATTTCATTTTTTAAACCTTATTTGAACTCCTGACTTTTTGTGTGTTCAAAATGCACCATTCAAAGCCACATCATCATTTTTCAATCCTTTCTGACTTCATTTGTTATTTTTCATGCATTTACTAATTATTTTGAGCTATAAGACCCTAAAATTGAAAAGCATTTCAAATGAACTCTGAAAAGGTTGAAAGTTGGCATGGTATCATCATTTCATCCACATAGCATGTGCAAGAATGTTGATAGGGTTACGGCAAAAACTGGATGCACTTCATGTACAAAACGGACAATCACTTTCAAAGTATCAGGATTTCATCCGGAAACTCGTGTGTTACAAAGGGATTTCATTTTTTAAAACTTATTTGAACTCCTGACTTTTTGTGTGTTCAAAATGCACCATTCAAAGCCACATCATCATTTTTCAATCCTTTCTGACTTCATTTGTTATTTTTCATTCATTTACTAATTATTTTGAGCTATAAGACCCTAAAATTGAAAAGCATTTCAAATGAACTCTGAAAAGGTTGAAAGTTGGCATGATGTCATCATTTCATCCACATAGCATGTGCAAGAATGATGAGAGGCTTACGGCATAAACTGGATGCACTTCGTGTACAAAACGGACAATCTCTTTCAAAGTATCAGGATTTCATCCGGAAACTCGTCTGTTACAAAGGGATTTCATTTTTTAAACCTTATTTGAACTCCTGACTTTTTGTGTGTTCAAAATGCACCATTCAAAGCCACATCATCATTTTTCAATCCTTTCTGACTTCATTTGTTATTTTTCATGCATTTACTAATTATTTTGAGCTATAAGACCCTAAAATTGAAAAGCATTTCAAATGAACTCTGAAAAGGTTGAAAGTTGGCATGGTATCATTATTTCATCCACATAGCATGTGCAAGAAAGTCGAGAGGGTTACGGCAAAAACTGGATGCACTTCGTGTACAAAACGGACAATCTCTTTCAAAGTATCAGGATTTCATCCGGAAACTCGTCTGTTACAAAGGGATTTCATTTTTCAAACCTTATTTGAACTCCTGACTTTTTGTGTGTTCAAAATGCACCATTCAAAGCCACATCATCATTTTTCAATCCTTTCTGACTTCATTTGTTATTTTTAATGCATTTACTAATTATTTTGAGCTATAAGACCCTAAAATTGAAAAGCATTTCAAATGAACTCTGAAAAGGTTGAAAGTTCGCATGATATCATTATTTATTCCACATAGCATGTGCAAGAAAGTGCAGAGGGTTACGGCAAAAAACTGGATGCACTTCGTGTACAAAACGGACAATCTCTTTCAAAGTATCAGGATTTCATCTGGAAACTCGTCTGTTACAAAGGGATTTCATTTTTTAAAACTTATTTGAACTCCTGACTTTTTGTGTGTTCAAAATGCACCATTCAAAGCCACATCATCATTTTTCAATCCTTTCTGACTTCATTTGTTATTTTTCATGCATTTACTAATTATTTTGAGCTATAAGACCCTAAAATTGAAAAGCATTTCAAATGAACTCTGAAAAGGTTGAAAGTTGGCATGATGTCATCATTTCATCCACATAGCATGTGCAAGAATGATGAGAGGGTTACGGCATAAACTGGATGCACTTCGTGTACAAAACGGACAATCTCTTTCAAAGTATCAGGATTTCATCCGGAAACTCGTCTGTTACAAAGGGATTTCATTTTTTAAACCTTATTTGAACTCCTGACTTTTTGTGTGTTCAAAATGCACCATTCAAAGCCACATCATCATTTTTCAATCCTTTCTGACTTCATTTGTTATTTTTCATGGATTTACTAATTATTTTGAGCTATAAGACCCTGAAAATTGAAAAGCATTTCAAATGAACTCTGAAAAGGTTGAAAGTTGGCATGGTATCATTATTTCATCCACATAGCATGTGCAAGAAAGTTGAGAGGGTTACGGCAAAAACTGGATGCACTTCGTGTACAAAACGGACAATCTCTTTCAAAGTATCAGGATTTCATCCGGAAACTCGTGTGTTACAAAGGGATTTCATCTTTTAAACCTTATTTGAACTCCTGACTTTTTGTGTGTTCAAAATGCACCATTCAAAGCCACATCATCATTTTTCAATCCTTTCTGACTTCATTTGTTATTTTTCATGCATTTACTAATTATTTTGAGCTATAAGACCCTAAAATTGAAAAGCATTTCAAATGAACTCTGAAAAGGTTGAAAGTTGGCATGGTATCATCATTTCATCCACATAGCATGTGCGAGAAGGTTGAGAGGGTTACGGCAAAAACTGGATGCACTTCATGTACAAAACGGACAATCTCTTTCAAAGTATCAGGATTTCATTCGGAAACTCGTCTGTTACAAAGGGATTTCATTTTTAAACCATATTTGAACTCCTGACTTTTTGTGTGTTCAAAATGCACCATTCAAAGCCACATCATCATTTTTCAATCCTTTCTGACTTCATTTGTTATTTTTCATGCATTTACTAATTATTTTGAGCTATAAGACCCTAAAATTGAAAAGCATTTCAAATGAACTCTGAAAAGGTTGAAAGTTGGCATGGTATCATCATTTCATCCACATAGCATGTGCAGGAAAGTTGTGAGGGTTACGGCAAAAACTGGATGCACTTCATGTACAAAACGGACAATCTCTTTCAAAGTATCAGGATTTCATCCGGAAACTCGTCTGTTACAAAGGGATTTCATTTTTTAAACCTTATTTGAACTCCCGACTTTTTGTGTGTTCAAAATGCACCATTCAAAGCCACATCATCATTTTTCAATCCTTTCTGACTTCATTTGTTATTTTTCATGCATTTACTAATTATTTTGAGCTATAAGACCCTAAAATTGAAAAGCATTTCAAATGAACTCTGAAAAGGTTGAAAGTTGGCATGGTATCATCATTTCATCCACATAGCATGTGCAAGAAAGTGCAGAGGGTTACGGCAAAAACTGGATGCACTTCGTGTACAAAACGGACAATCTCTTTCAAAGTATCAGGATTTGATCCGCAAACTCGTCTGTTACAAAGGGATTTTATTTTTTAAACCTTATTTGAACTCCTGACTTTTTGTGTGTTCAAAATGCACCATTCAAAGCCACATCATCATTTTTCAATCCTTTCCGACTTCATTTGTTATTTTTAATGCATTTACTAATTATTTTGAGCTATAAGACCCTAAAATTGAAAAGCATTTCAAATGAACTCTGAAAAGGTTGAAAGTTGGCATGGTATCATCATTTCATCCACATAGCATGTGCAAGAAAGTGCAGAGGGTTACGGCAAAAACTGGATGCACTTCGTGTACAAAACGGACAATCTCTTTCAAAGTATCAGGATTTCATCCGGAAACTCGTCTGTTACAAAGGGATTTCATTTTTTAAACCTTATTTGAACTCCTGACTTTTTGTGTGTTCAAAATGCACCATTCAAAGCCACATCATCATTTTTCAATCCTTTTTGACTTCATTTGTTATTTTTAATGCATTTACTAATTATTTTGAGCTATAAGACCCTAAAATGGAAAAGCATTTCAAATGAATTCTGAAAAGGTTGAAAGTTGGCATGGTATCATCATTTCATCCACATAGCATGTGCAAGAAAGTTGAGAGGGTTACGGCAAAAACTGGATGCACTTCGTGTACAAAACGGACAATCTCTTTCAAAGTATGAGGATTTCATCCGGAAACTCGTCTGTTACAAAGGGATTTCATTTTTTAAACCTTATTTGAACTCCTGACTTTTTGTGTGTTCAAAATGCACCATTCAAAGCCACATCATCATTTTTCAATCCTTTCTGACTTCATTTGTTATTTTTCATGCATTTACTAATTATTTTGAGCTATAAGACCCTAAAATTGAAAAGCATTTCAAATGAACTCTGAAAAGGTTGAAAGTTGGCATGATGTCATCATTTCATCCACATAGCATGTGCAAGAATGATGAGAGGGTTACGGCATAAACTGGATGCACTTCGTGTACAAAACGGACAATCTCTTTCAAAGTATCAGGATTTCATCCGGAAACTCGTCTGTTACAAAGGGATTTCATTTTTTAAACCTTATTTGAACTCCTGACTTTTTGTGTGTTCAAAATGCACCATTCAAAGCCACATCATCATTTTTCAATCCTTTCTGACTTCATTTTTTATTTTTCATGCATTTACTAATTATTTTAAGCCATAAGACCCTAAAATTGAAAAGCATTTCAAATGAACTCTGAAAAGGTTGAAAGTTGGCATGGTATCATTATTTCATCCACATAGCATGTGCAAGAAACTTGAGAGGGTTACGGCAAAAACTGGATGCACTTCGTGTACAAAACGGACAATCTCTTTCAAAGTATCAGGATTTCATCCGGAAACTCGTGTGTTACAAAGGGATTTCATTTTTTAAACCTTATTTGAACTCCTGACTTTTTGTGTGTTCAAAATGCACCATTCAAAGCCACACCATCATTTTTCAATCCTTTCTGACTTCATTTGTTATTTTTCATGCATTTACTAATTATTTTGAGCTATAAGACCCTAAAATTGAAAAGCATTTCAAATGAACTCTGAAAAGGTTGAAAGTTGGCATGGTATCATCATTTCATCCACATAGCATGTGCAAGAATGTTGATAGGGTTACGGCAAAAACTGGATGCACTTCATGTACAAAACGGACAATCACTTTCAAAGTATCAGGATTTCATCCGGAAACTCGTCTGTTACAAAGGGATTTCATTTTTTAAAACTTATTTGAACTCCTGACTTTTTGTGTGTTCAAAATGCACCATTCAAAGCCACATCATCATTTTTCAATCCTTTCTGACTTCATTTGTTATTTTTCATTCATTTACTAATTATTTTGAGCTATAAGACCCTAAAATTGAAAAGCATTTCAAATGAACTCTGAAAAGGTTGAAAGTTGGCATGATGTCATCATTTCATCCACATAGCATGTGCAAGAATGATGAGAGGGTTACGGCATAAACTGGATGCACTTCGTGTACAAAACGGACAATCTCTTTCAAAGTATCAGGATTTCATCCGGAAACTCGTCTGTTACAAAGGGATTTCATTTTTTAAACCTTATTTGAACTCCTGACTTTTTGTGTGTTCAAAATGCACCATTCAAAGCCACATCATCATTTTTCAATCCTTTCTGACTTCATTTGTTATTTTTCATGCATTTACTAATTATTTTGAGCTATAAGACCCTAAAATTGAAAAGCATTTCAAATGAACTCTGAAAAGGTTGAAAGTTGGCATGGTATCATTATTTCATCCACATAGCATGTGCAAGAAAGTTGAGAGGGTTACGGCAAAAACTGGATGCACTTCTTGTACAAAACGGACAATCTCTTTCAAAGTATCAGGATTTCATCCGGAAACTCGTGTGTTACAAAGGGATTTCATTTTTTAAACCTTATTTGAACTCCTGACTTTTTGTGTGTTCAAAATGCACCATTCAAAGCCACATCATCATTTTTCAATCCTTTCTGACTTCATTTGTTATTTTTCATGCATTTACTAATTATTTTGAGCTATAAGACCCTAAAATTGAAAAGCATTTCAAATGAACTCTGAAAAGGTTGAAAGTTGGCATGGTATCATCATTTCATCCACATAGCATGTGCGAGAAGGTTGAGAGGGTTACGGCAAAAACTGGATGCACTTCATGTACAAAACGGACAATCTCTTTCAAAGTATCAGGATTTCATCCGGAAACTCGTCTGTTACAAAGGGATTTCATTTTTTTAAACCTTATTTGAACTCCTGACTTTTTGTGTGTTCAAAATGCACCATTCAAAGCCACATCATCATTTTTCAATCCTTTCTGACTTCATTTGTTATTTTTCATGCATTTACTAATTATTTTGAGCTATAAGACCCTAAAATTGAAAAGCATTTCAAATGAACTCTGAAAAGGTTGAAAGTTGGCATGGTATCATCATTTCATCCACATAGCATGTGCAGGAAAGTTGTGAGGGTTACGGCAAAACTGGATGCACTTCATGTAAAAAACGGACAATCTCTTTCAAAGTATCAGGATTTCATCCGGAAACTCGTCTGTTACAAAGGGATTTCATTTTTTAAACCTTATTTGAACTCCCGACTTTTTGTGTGTTCAAAATGCACCATTCAAAGCCACATCATCATTTTTCAATCCTTTCTGACTTCATTTGTTATTTTTCATGCATTTACTAATTATTTTGAGCTATAAGACCCTAAAATTGAAAAGCATTTCAAATGAACTCTGAAAAGGTTGAAAGTTGGCATGGTATCATCATTTCATCCACATAGCATGTGCAAGAAAGTGGAGAGGGTTACGGCAAAAACTGGATGCACTTCGTGTACAAAACGGACAATCTCTTTCAAAGTATCAGGATTTGATCCGCAAACTCGTCTGTTACAAAGGGATTTTATTTTTTAAACCTTATTTGAACTCCTGACTTTTTGTGTGTTCAAAATGCACCATTCAAAGCCACATCATCATTTTTCAATCCTTTCCGACTTCATTTGTTATTTTTAATGCATTTACTAATTATTTTGAGCTATAAGACCCTAAAATTGAAAAGCATTTCAAATGAACTCTGAAAAGGTTGAAAGTTGGCATGGTATCATCATTTCATCCACATAGCATGTGCAAGAAAGTGCAGAGGGTTACGGCAAAAACTGGATGCACTTCGTGTACAAAACAGACAATCTCTTTCAAAGTATCAGGATTTCATCCGGAAACTCGTCTGTTACAAAGGGATTTCATTTTTTAAACCTTATTTGAACTCCTGACTTTTTGTGTGTTCAAAATGCACCATTCAAAGCCACATCATCATTTTTCAATCCTTTCCGACTTCATTTGTTATTTTTAATGCATTTACTAATTATTTTGAGCTATAAGACCCTAAAATTGAAAAGCATTTCAAATGAATTCTGAAAAGGTTGAAAGTTGGCATGGTATCATCATTTCATCCACATAGCATGTGCAAGAAAGTTGAGAGGGTTACGGCAAAAACTGGATGCACTTCGTGTACAAAACGGACAATCTCTTTCAAAGTATGAGGATTTCATCCGGAAACTCGTCTGTTACAAAGGGATTTCATTTTTTAAACCTTATTTGAACTCCTGACTTTTTGTGTGTTCAAAATGCACCATTCAAAGCCACATCATCATTTTTCAATCCTTTCTGACTTCATTTGTTATTTTTAATGCATTTACTAATTATTTTGAGCTATAAGACCCTAAAATTGAAAAGCATTTCAAATGAACTCTGAAAAGGTTGAAAGTTCCCATGGTATCATCATTTCATCCACATAGCATGTGCGAGAAGGTTGAGAGGGTTACGGCAAAAACTGGATGCACTTCGTTTACAAAACAGACAATCTCTTTCAAAGTATCAGGATTTCATCCGGAAACTCGTCTGTTACAAAGGGATTTCATTTTTTAAACCTTATTTGAACTCCTGACTTTTTGTGTGTTCAAAATGCACCATTCAAAGCCACATCATCATTTTTCAATCCTTTCCGACTTCATTTGTTATTTTTCATGCATTTACTAATTATTTTGAGCTATAAGACCCTAAAATTGAAAAGAATTTCAAATGAACTCTGAAAAGGTTGAAAGTTGGCATGGTATCATCATTTCATCCACATAGCATGTGCAAGAAAGTTGAGAGGGTTACGACAAAAACTGGATGCACTTCGTGTACAAAACGGACAATCTCTTTCAAAGTATCAGGATTTCATCCGGAAACTCGTGTGTTACAAAGGGATTTCATTTTTTAAACCTTATTTGAACTCCGACTTTTTGTGTGTTCAAAATGCACCATTCAAAGCCACATCATCATTTTTCAATCCTTTCGGACTTCATTTGTTATTTTTCATGCATTTACTAATTATTTTGAGCTATAAGACCCTAAAATTGAAAAGCATTTCAAATGAACTCTTAAAAGGTTGAAAGTTGGCATGATATCATCATTTCATCCACATAGCATGTGCAAGAAAGTGCAGAGGGTTACGGCAAAAACTGGATGCACTTCATGTACAAAACGGACAATCTCTTTCAAAGTATCGGGATTTCATCCGGAAACTCGTCTGTTACAAAGGGATTTCATTTTTTAAACCTTATTTGAACTCCTGACTTTTTGTGTGTTCAAAATGCACCATTCAAAGCCACATCATCATTTTTCAATCCTTTCCGATTTCATTTGTTATTTTTAATGCATTTACTAATTATTTTGAGCTATAAGACCCTAAAATTGAAAAGCATTTCAAATGAATTCTGAAAAGGTTGAAAGTTGGCATGGTATCATCATTTCATTCACATAGCATGTGCAAGAAAGTTGAGAGGGTTACGGCAAAAACTGGATGCACTTCGTGTACAAAACGGACAATCTCTTTCAAAGTATGAGGATTTCATCCGGAAACTCGTCTGTTACAAAGGGATTTCATTTTTTAAAACTTATTTGAACTCCTGAGTTTTTGTGTGTTCAAAATGCACCATTCAAAGCCACATCATCATTTTTCAATCCTTTCTGACTTCATTTGTTATTTTTAATGCATTTACTAATTATTTTGAGCTATAAGACCCTAAAATTGAAAAGCATTTCAAATGAACTCTGAAAAGGTTGAAAGTTCCCATGGTATCATCATTTCATCCACATAGCATGTGCAAGAAAGTTGAGAGGGTTACGGCAAAAACTGGATGCACTTCGTGTACAAAACGGACAATCTCTTTCAAAGTATCAGGATTTGATCCGGAAACTCGTCTGTTACAAAGGGATTTTATTTTTTAAACCTTATTTGAACTCCTGACTTTTTGTGTGTTCAAAATGCACCATTCAAAGCCACATCATCATTTTTCAATCCTTTCCGACTTCATTTGTTATTTTTAATGCATTTACTAATTATTTTGAGCTATAAGACCCTAAAATTGAAAAGCATTTCAAATGAACTCTGAAAAGGTTGAAAGTTGGCATGGTATCATCATTTCATCCACATAGCATGTGCAAGAAAGTTGAGAGGGGTACGACAAAAACTGGATGCACTTCGTGTACAAAACGGACAATCTCTTTCAAAGTATCAGGATTTCATCCGGAAACTCGTGTGTTACAAAGGGATTTCATTTTTTAAACCTTATTTGAACTCCCGACTTTTTGTGTGTTCAAAATGCACCATTCAAAGCCACATCATCATTTTTCAATCCTTTCTGACTTCATTTGTTATTTTTCATGCATTTACTAATTATTTTGAGCTATAAGACCCTAAAATTGAAAAGCATTTCAAATGAACTCTGAAAAGGTTGAAAGTTGGCATGATATCATCATTTCATCCACATAGCATGTGCAAGAAAGTGCAGAGGGTTACGGCAAAAACTGGATGCACTTCATGTACAAAACGGACAATCTCTTTCAAAGTATCAGGATTTCATCCGGAAACTCGTCCGTTACAAAGGGATTTCATTTTTTAAACCTTATTTGAACTCCTGACTTTTTGTGTGTTCAAAATGCACCATTCAAAGCCACATCATCATTTTTCAATCCTTTCCGACTTCATTTGTTATTTTTAATGCATTTACTAATTATTTTGAGCTATAAGACCCTAAAATTGAAAAGCATTTCAAATGAATTCTGAAAAGGTTGAAAGTTGGCATGGTATCATCATTTCATCCACATAGCATGTGCAAGAAAGTTGAGAGGGTTACGGCAAAAACTGGATGCACTTCGTGTACAAAACGGACAATCTCTTTCAAAGTATGAGGATTTCATCCAGAAACTCGTCTGTTACAAAGGGATTTCATTTTTTAAACCTTATTTGAACTCCTGACTTTTTGTGTGTTCAAAATGCACCATTCAAAGCCACATCATCATTTTTCAATCCTTTCTGACTTCATTTGTTATTTTTAATGCATTTACTAATTATTTTGAGCTATAAGACCCTAAAATTGAAAAGCATTTCAAATGAACTCTGAAAAGGTTGAAAGTTCCCATGGTATCATCATTTCATCCACATAGCATGTGCAAGAAAGTTGAGAGGGTTACGGCAAAAACTGGATGCACTTCGTGTACAAAACGGACAATCTCTTTCAAAGTATCAGGATTTCATCCGGAAACTCGTCTGTTACAAAGGGATTTCATTTTTTAAACCTTATTTGAACTCCTGACTTTTTGTGTGTTCAAAATGCACCTTTCAAAGCCACATCATCATTTTTCAATCCTTTCTGACTTCATTTGTTATTTTTCATGCATTTACTAATTATTTTGAGCTATAAGACCCTAAAATTGAAAAGCATTTCAAATGAACTCTGAAAAGGTTGAAAGTTGGCATGGTATCATCATTTCATCCACATAGCATGTGCAAGAAAGTTGAGAGGGTTACGACAAAAACTGGATGCACTTCGTGTACAAAACGGACAATCTCTTTCAAAGTATCAGGATTTCATCCGGAAACTCGTGTGTTACAAAGGGATTTCATTTTTAAACCTTATTTGAACTCCCGACTTTTTGTGTGTTCAAAATGCACCATTCAAAGCCACATCATCATTTTTCAATCCTTTCTGACTTCATTTGTTATTTTTCATGCATTTACTAATTATTTTGAGCTATAAGACCCTAAAATTGAAAAGCATTTCAAATGAACTCTGAAAAGGTTGAAAGTTGGCATGATATCATCATTTCATCCACATAGCATGTGCAAGAAAGTGCAGAGGGTTACGGCAAAAACTGGATGCACTTCATGTACAAAACGGACAATCTCTTTCAAAGTATCAGGATTTCATCGGAAACTCGTCCGTTACAAAGGGATTTCATTTTTTAAACCTTATTTGAACTCCTGACTTTTTGTGTGTTCAAAATGCACCATTCAAAGCCACATCATCATTTTTCAATCCTTTCCGACTTCATTTGTTATTTTTAATGCATTTACTAATTATTTTGAGCTATAAGACCCTAAAATTGAAAAGCATTACAAATGAATTCTGAAAAGGTTGAAAGTTGGCATGGTATCATCATTTCATCCACATAGCATGTGCAAGAAAGTTGAGAGGGTTACGGCAAAAACTGGATGCACTTCGTGTACAAAACGGACAATCTCTTTCAAAGTATCAGGATTTCATGCGGAAACTCGTCTGTTACAAAGGGATTTCATTTTTTAAACCTTATTTGTACTCCTGACTTTTTGTGTGTTCAAAATGCACCATTCAAAGCCACATCATCATTTTTCAATCCTTTCTGACTTCATTTGTTATTTTTAATGCATTTACTAACTATTTTGAGCTATAAGACCCTAAAATTGAAAAGCATTTCAAATGAACTCTGAAAAGGTTGAAAGTTCCCATGGTATCATCATTTCATCCACATAGCATGTGCAAGAAAGTTGAGAGGGTTACGGCAAAAACTGGATGCACTTCGTGTACAAAACGGACAATCTCTTTCAAAGTATCAGGATTTCATCCGGAAACTCGTCTGTTACAAAGGGATTTCATTTTTTAAACCTTATTTGAACTCCTGACTTTTTGTGTGTTCAAAATGCACCATTCAAAGCCACATCATCATTTTTCAATCCTTTCTGACTTCATTTGTTATTTTTCATGCATTTACTAATTATTTTGAGCTATAAGACCCTAAAATTGAAAAGCATTTCAAATGAACTCTGAAAAGGTTGAAAGATGGCATGGTATCATCATTTCATCCACATAGCATGTGCAAGAAAGTTGAGAGGGTTACGACAAAAACTGGATGCACTTCGTGTACAAAACGGACAATCTCTTTCAAAGTATCAGGATTTCATCCGGAAACTCGTGTGTTACAAAGGGATTTCATTTTTTAAACCTTATTTGAACTCCCGACTTTTTGTGTGTTCAAAATGCACCATTCAAAGCCACATCATCATTTTTCAATCCTTTCTGACTTCATTTGTTATTTTTCATGCATTTACTAATTATTTTGAGCTATAAGACCCTAAAATTGAAAAGCATTTCAAATGAACTCTGAAAAGGTTGAAAGTTGGCATGATATCATCATTTCATCCACATAGCATGTGCAAGAAAGTGCAGAGGGTTACGGCAAAAACTGGATGCACTTCATGTACAAAACGGACAATCTCTTTCAAAGTATCAGGATTTCATCCGGAAACTCGTCTGTTACAAAGGGATTTCATTTTTTAAACCTTATTTGAACTCCTGACTTTTTGTGTGTTCAAAATGCACCATTCAAAGCCACATCATCATTTTTCAATCCTTTCCGACTTCATTTGTTATTTTTAATGCATTTACTAATTATTTTGAGCTATAAGACCCTAAAATTGAAAAGCATTTCAAATGAATTCTGAAAAGGTTGAAAGTTGGCATGGTATCATCATTTCATCCACATAGCATGTGCAAGAAAGTTGAGAGGGTTACGGCAAAAACTGGATGCACTTCGTGTACAAAACGGACAATCTCTTTCAAAGTATGAGGATTTCATCCGGAAACTCGTCTGTTACAAAGGGATTTCATTTTTTAAACCTTATTTGAACTCCTGACTTTTTGTGTGTTCAAAATGAACCATTCAAAGCCACATCATCATTTTTCAATCCTTTCTGACTTCATTTGTTATTTTTAATGCATTTACTAATTATTTTGAGCTATAAGACCCTAAAATTGAAAAGCATTTCAAATGAACTCTGAAAAGGTTGAAAGTTGGAATGGTATCATCATTTCATCCACATAGCATGTGCAAGAAATTTGAGAGGGTTACGGCAAAAACTGGATGCACTTCGTGTACAAAACGGACAATCTCTTTCAAAGTATCAGGATTTCATCCAGAAACTCGTCTGTTACAAAGGGATTTCATTTTTTAAACCTTATTTGAACTCCTGACTTTTTGTGTGTTCAAAATGCACCATTCAAAGCCACATCATCATTTTTCAATCCTTTCTGACTTCATTTGTTATTTTTCATGCATTTACTAATTATTTTGAGCTATAAGACCCTAAAATTGAAAAGCATTTCAAATGAACTCTGAAAAGGTTGAAAGATGGCATGGTATCATCATTTCATCCACATAGCATGTGCAAGAAAGTTGAGAGGGTTACGACAAAAACTGGATGCACTTCGTGTACAAAACGGACAATCTCTTTCAAAGTATCAGGATTTCATCCGGAAACTCGTGTGTTACAAAGGGATTTCATTTTTTAAACCTTATTTGAACTCCCGACTTTTTGTGTGTTCAAAATGCACCATTCAAAGCCACATCATCATTTTTCAATCCTTTCTGACTTCATTTGTTATTTTTCATGCATTTACTAATTATTTTGAGCTATAAGACCCTAAAATTGAAAAGCATTTCAAATGAACTCTGAAAAGGTTGAAAGTTGGCATGATATCATCATTTCATCCACATAGCATGTGCAAGAAAGTGCAGAGGGTTACGGCAAAAACTGGATGCACTTCATGTACAAAACGGACAATCTCTTTCAAAGTATCAGGATTTCATCCGGAAACTCGTCTGTTACAAAGGGATTTCATTTTTTAAACCTTATTTGAACTCCTGACTTTTTGTGTGTTCAAAATGCACCATTCAAAGCCACATCATCATTTTTCAATCCTTTCCGACTTCATTTGTTATTTTTAATGCATTTACTAATTATTTTGAGCTATAAGACCCTAAAATTGAAAAGCATTTCAAATGAATTCTGAAAAGGTTGAAAGTTGGCATGGTATCATCATTTCATCCACATAGCATGTGCAAGAAAGTTGAGAGGGTTACGGCAAAAACTGGATGCACTTCGTGTACAAAACGGACAATCTCTTTCAAAGTATGAGGATTTCATCCGGAAACTCGTCTGTTACAAAGGGATTTCATTTTTTAAACCTTATTTGAACTCCTGACTTTTTGTGTGTTCAAAATGAACCATTCAAAGCCACATCA
Organism: Aegilops tauschii subsp. strangulata; assembly: GCF_002575655.3. NCBI lineage: Eukaryota > Viridiplantae > Streptophyta > Magnoliopsida > Poales > Poaceae > Aegilops > Aegilops tauschii. The sequence continues at coordinate 15,326 of NW_027332604.1, forward strand.
TCATTTTTCAATCCTTTCTGACTTCATTTGTTATTTTTAATGCATTTACTAATTATTTTGAGCTATAAGACCCTAAAATTGAAAAGCATTTCAAATGAACTCTGAAAAGGTTGAAAGTTGGAATGGTATCATCATTTCATCCACATAGCATGTGCAAGAAATTTGAGAGGGTTACGGCAAAAACTGGATGCACTTCGTGTACAAAACGGACAATCTCTTTCAAAGTATCAGGATTTCATCCAGAAACTCGTCTGTTACAAAGGGATTTCATTTTTTAAACCTTATTTGAACTCCTGACTTTTTGTGTGTTCAAAATGCACCATTGAAAGCCACATCATCATTTTTCAATCCTTTCTGACTTCATTTCTTATTTTTCATGCATTTACTAATTATTTTGAGCTATAAGACCCTAAAATTGAAAAGCATTTCAAATGAACTCTGAAAAGGTTGAAAGTTGGAATGGTATCATCATTTCATCCACATAGCATGTGCAAGAAATTTGAGAGGGTTACGGCAAAAGCTGGATGCACTTCGTGTACAAAACGGACAATCTCTTTCAAAGTATCAGGATTTCATCAAGAAACTCGCCTGTTACAAAGGGATTTCATTTTTTAAACCTTATTTGAACTCCTGACTTTTTGTGTGTTCAAAATGCACCATTCAAAGCCACATCATCATTTTTCAATCCTTTCTGACTTCATTTGGTATTTTTTCATGCATTTACTAATTATTTTGAGCTATAAGACCCTAAAATTGAAAAGCATTTCAAATGAACTCTGAAAAGGTTGAAAGTTGGCATGGTATCATCCTTTCATCCACATAGCATGTGCAAGAAAGTTGAGAGGGTTACGTTAAAAACTGGATGCACTTCGTGTACAAAACGGACAATCTCTTTCAAAGTATCAGGATTGCATCCGGAAACTCGTCTGTTACAAAGGGATTTCATTTTTTAAACCTTATTTGAACTCCTGACTTTTTGTGTGTTCAAAATGCACCATTCAAAGCCACATCATCATTTTTCAATCCTTTCTGACTTCATTTGTTATTTTTAATGCATTTACTAATTATTTTGAGCTATAAGACCCTAAAATTGAAAAGCATTTCAAATGAACACTGAAAAGGTTGAAAGTTCGCATGGTATCATCATTTCATTCACATAGCTTGTGCAAGATAGTTGAGAGGGTTACGGCAAAAACTAGATGCACTTCGTGTACAAAACGGACAATTTCTTTCAAAGTATTAGGATTTCATCCGGAAACTCGTCTGTTACAAAGGGATTTCATTTTTTAAACCTTATTTGAACTCCTGACTTTTTGTGTGTTCAAAATGCACCATTCAAAGCCACATCATCATTTTTCAATCCTTTCTGACTTAATTTGTTATTTTTCATGCATTTACTAATTATTTTGAGCTATAAGACCCTAAAATTGAAAAGCATTTCAAATGAACTCGAAAAGGTTGAAAGTTGGCATGGTATCATCATTTCATCCACATAGCATGTGCAAGAAAGTTGAGAGGGTTACGGCAAAAACTGGATGCACTTCGTGTACAAAACGGACAATCTCTTTCAAAGTATCAGGATTTCATCCGGAAACTCGTCTGTTACAAAGGGATTTCATTTTTTAAACCTTATTTGAACTCCTGACTTTTTGGGTGTTCAAATGCACCATTCAAAGCCACATCATCATTTTTCAATCCTTTCTGACTTCATTTGTTATTTTTCATGCATTTACTAATTATTTTGAGCTATAAGACCCTAAAATTGAAAAGCATTTCAAATGAACTCTGAAAAGGTTGAAAGTTGGCATGGTATCATCATTTCATCCACATAGCATGTGCAAGAAAGTTGAGAGGGTTACGACAAAAACTGGATGCACTTCGTGTACAAAACGGACAATCTCTTTCAAAGTATCAGGATTTCATCCGGAAACTCGTGTGTTACAAAGGGATTTCATTTTTTAAACCTTATTTGAACTCCCGACTTTTTGTGTGTTCAAAATGCACCATTCAAAGCCACATCATCATTTTTCAATCCTTTCTGACTTCATTTGTTATTTTTCATGCATTTACTAATTATTTTGAGCTATAAGACCCTAAAATTGAAAAGCATTTCAAATGAACTCTGAAAAGGTTGAAAGTTGGCATGATATCATCATTTCATCCACATAGCATGTGCAAGAAAGTGCAGAGGGTTACGGCAAAAACTGGATGCACTTCATGTACAAAACGGACAATCTCTTTCAAAGTATCAGGATTTCATCCGGAAACTCGTCTGTTACAAAGGGATTTCATTTTTTAAACCTTATTTGAACTCCTGACTTTTTGTGTGTTCAAAATGCACCATTCAAAGCCACATCATCATTTTTCAATCCTTTCCGACTTCATTTGTTATTTTTAATGCATTTACTAATTATTTTGAGCTATAAGACCCTAAAATTGAAAAGCATTTCAAATGAATTCTGAAAAGGTTGAAAGTTGGGATGGTATCATCATTTCATCCACATAGCATGTGCAAGAAAGTTGAGAGGGTTACGGCAAAAACTGGATGCACTTCGTGTACAAAACGGACAATCTCTTTCAAAGTATGAGGATTTCATCCGGAAACTCGTCTGTTACAAAGGGATTTCATTTTTTAAACCTTATTTGAACTCCTGACTTTTTGTGTGTTCAAATGAACCATTCAAAGCCACATCGGCAAAAACTGGATGTGGATGCACTTTGTGTACAAAACGGACAATCTCTTTCAAAGTATCAGGATTTCATCCGGAAACTCGTCTGTTACAAAGGGATTTCATTTTTTAAACCTTATTTGAACTCCTGATTTTTTGTGTGTTCAAAATGCACCATTCAAAGCCACATCATCATTTTTCAATCCTTTCTGACTTCATTTTTTATTTTTCATGCATTTACTAATTATTTTGAGCTATAAGACCCTAAAATTGAAAAGCATTTCAAATGAACTCTGAAAAGGTTGAAAGTTGGCATGGTATCATCATTTCATCCACATAGCATGTGCAAGAAAGTTGAGAGGGTTACGGCAAAAACTGGATGCACTTCGTGTACAAAACGGACAATCTCTTTCAAAGTATCAGGATTTCATCCGGAAACTCGTCTGTTACAAAGGGATTTCATTTTTTAAACCTTATTTGACCTCCTGATTTTTTGTGTGTTCAAAATGCACCATTCAAAGCCACATCATCATTTTTTAATCCTTTCTGACTTCATTTGTTATTTTTCATGCATTTACTAATTATTTTGAGCTATAAGACCCTAAAATTGAAAAGCATTTCAAATGAACTCTGAAAAGGTTGAAAGTTGGCATGGTGTCATCATTTCATCCACATAGCATGTGCGAGAAGGTTGAGAGGGTTACGGCAAAAACTGGATGCACTTCGTGTACAAAACGGACAATCTCTTTCAAAGTATCAGGATTTCATCCGGAAACTCGTCTGTTACAAAGGGATTTCATTTTTAAACCTTATTTGAACTCCTGACTTTTTGTGTGTTCAAAATGCACCATTCAAAGCCACATCATCATTTTTCAATCCTTTCTGACTTCATTTGTTATTTTTCATGCATTTACTAAATATTTTGAGCTATAAGACCCTAAAATTGAAAAGCATTTCAAATGAACTCTGAAAAGGTTGAAAGTTGGCATGGTATCATCATTTCATCCACATAGCATGTGCAAGAAAGTGCAGAGGGTTACGGCAAAAACTGGATGCACTTCATGTACAAAACGGACAATCTCTTTCAAAGTATCAGGATTTCATCCGGAAACTCGTCTGTTACAAAGGGATTTCATTTTTTAAACCTTATTTGAACTCCCGACTTTTTGTGCGTTCAAAATGCACCATTCAAAGCCACATCATCATTTTTCAATCCTTTCTGACTTCATTTGTTATTTTTCATGCATTTACTAATTATTTTGAGCTATAAGACCCTAAAATTGAAAAGCATTTCAAATGAACTCTGAAAAGGTTGAAAGTTCGCATGGTATCATCATTTCATCCACATAGCATGTGCAAGAAAGTTGAGAGGGTTACGGCAAAAACTGGATGCACTTCGTGTACAAAACGAACAATCTCTTTCAAAGTATCAGGATTTCATCCGGAAACTCGTCTGTTACAAAGGGATTTCATTTTTTAAACCTTATTTGAACTCTCGACTTTTTGTGCGTTCAAAATGCACCATTCAAAGCCACATCATCATTTTTCAATCCTTTCTGACTTCATTTGTTATTTTTCATGCATTTACTAATTATTTTGAGCTATAATACCCTAAAATTGAAAAGCATTTCAAATGAACTCTGAAAAGGTTGAAAGTTGGCATGGTATCATCATTTCATCCACATAGCATGTGCAAGAAAGTTGAGAGGGTTACGGCAAAAACTGGATGCACTTCGTGTACAAAACGGACAATCTCTTTCAAAGTATCGGGATTTCATCCGGAAACTCGTCTGTTACAAAGGGATTTCATTTTTAAACCTTATTTGAACTCCCGACTTTTTGTGTGTTCAAAATGCACCATTCAAAGCCACATCATCATTTTTCAATCCGTTCTGACTTCATTTGTTATTTTTCATGCATTTACTAATTATTTTGAGCTATAAGACCCTAAAATTGAAAAGCATTTCAAATGAACTCTGAAAAGGTTGAAAGTTGGCATGGTATCATCATTTCATCCACATAGCATGTGCAAGAAAGTTGAGAGGGTTACGGCAAAAACTGGATGCACTTTGTGTACAAAACGGACAATCTCTTTCAAAGTATCAGGATTTCATCCGGAAACTCGTCTGTTACAAAGGGATTTCATTTTTTAAACCTTATTTGAACTCCTGATTTTTTGTGTGTTCAAAATGCACATTCAAAGCCACATCATCATTTTCAATCCTTTCTGACTTCATTTTTATTTTTCATGCATTTACTAATTATTTTGAGCTATAAGACCCTAAAATTGAAAAGCATTTCAAATGAACTCTGAAAGGTTGAAAGTTGGCATGGTATCATCATTTCATCCACATAGCATGTGCAAGAAAGTTGAGAGGGTTACGGCAAAAACTGGATGCACTTCGTGTACAAAACGGACAATCTCTTTCAAAGTATCAGGATTTCATCCGGAAACTCGTCTGTTACAAAGGGATTTCATTTTTTAAACCTTATTTGACCTCCTGATTTTTTGTGTGTTCAAAATGCACCATTCAAAGCCACATCATCATTTTTTAATCCTTTCTGACTTCATTTGTTATTTTTCATGCATTTACTAATTATTTTGAGCTATAAGACCCTAAAATTGAAAAGCATTTCAAATGAACTCTGAAAAGGTTGAAAGTTGGCATGGTGTCATCATTTCATCCACATAGCATGTGCGAGAAGGTTGAGAGGGTTACGGCAAAAACTGGATGCACTTCGTGTACAAAACGGACAATCTCTTTCAAAGTATCAGGATTTCATCCGGAAACTCGTCTGTTACAAAGGGATTTCATTTTTTAAACCTTATTTGAACTCCTGACTTTTTGTGTGTTCAAAATGCACCATTCAAAGCCACATCATCATTTTTCAATCCTTTCTGACTTCATTTGTTATTTTTCATGCATTTACTAAATATTTTGAGCTATAAGACCCTAAAATTGAAAAGCATTTCAATGAACTCTGAAAAGGTTGAAAGTTGGCATGGTATCATCATTTCATCCACATAGCATGTGCAAGAAAGTGCAGAGGGTTACGGCAAAAACTGGATGCACTTCATGTACAAAACGGACAATCTCTTTCAAGTATCAGGGATTTCATCCGGAAACTCGTCTGTTACAAAGGGATTTCATTTTTTAAACCTTATTTGAACTCCCGACTTTTTGTGCGTTCAAAATGCACCATTCAAAGCCACATCATCATTTTTCAATCCTTTCTGACTTCATTTGTTATTTTTCATGCATTTACTAATTATTTTGAGCTATAAGACCCTAAAATTGAAAAGCATTTCAAATGAACTCTGAAAAGGTTGAAAGTTGGCATGGTATCATCATTTGATCCACATAGCATGTGCAAGAAAGTTGAGAGGGTTACGGCAAAAACTGGATGCACTTCGTGTACAAAACGAACAATCTCTTTCAAAGTATCAGGATTTCATCCGGAAACTCGTCTGTTACAAAGGGATTTCATTTTTTAAACCTTATTTGAACTCTCGACTTTTTGTGCGTTCAAAATGCACCATTCAAAGCCACATCATCATTTTTCAATCCTTTCTGACTTCATTTGTTATTTTTCATGCATTTACTAATTATTTTGAGCTATAATACCCTAAAATTGAAAAGCATTTCAATGAACTCTGAAAAGGTTGAAAGTTGGCATGGTATCATCATTTCATCCACATAGCATGTGCAAGAAAGTTGAGAGGGTTACGGCAAAAACTGGATGCACTTCGTGTACAAAACGGACAATCTCTTTCAAAGTATCGGGATTTCATCCGGAAACTCGTCTGTTACAAAGGGATTTCATTTTTTAAACCTTATTTGAACTCCCGACTTTTTGTGTGTTCAAAATGCACCATTCAAAGCCACATCATCATTTTTCAATCCGTTCTGACTTCATTTGTTATTTTTCATGCATTTACTAATTATTTTGAGCTATAAGACCCTAAAATTGAAAAGCATTTCAAATGAACTCTGAAAAGGTTGAAAGTTGGCATGGTATCATCATTTCATCCACATAGCATGTGCAAGAAAGTTGAGAGGGTTACGGCAAAAACTGGATGCACTTCGTGTACAAAACGGACAATCTCTTTCAAAGTATCAGGATTTCATCCGGAAACTCATCTGTTACAAAGGGATTCATTTTTTAAACCTTATTTGAACTCCTGACTTTTTGTGTGTTCAAAAATGCACCATTCAAAGCCACATCATCATTTTTCAATCCTTTCTGACTTCATTTGTTATTTTTCATGCATTTACTAATTATTTTGAGCTATAAGACCCTAAAACTGAAAAGCATTTCAAATGAACTCTGAAAAGGTTGAAAGTTGGCATGGTATCATCATTTCATCCACATAGCATGTGCAAGAAAGTTGAGAGGGTTACGGCAAAAACTGGATGCACTTCATGTACAAAACGGACAATCTCTTTCAAAGTATCAGGATATCATCCGGAAACTCGTCTGTTACAAAGGGATTTCATTTTTTAAACCTTATTTGAACTCCTGACTTTTTGTGTGTTCAAAATGCACCATTCAAAGCCACATCATCATTTTTCAGTCCTTTCTGACTTCATTTGTTATTTTTCATGCATTTACTAAACATTTTGAGCTATAAGACCCTTAAATTTAAAAGCATTTCAAATGAACTCTGAAAAGGTTGAAAGTTGGCATGGTATCATCATTTCATCCACATAGCATGTGCAAGAAAGTTGAGAGGGTTACGGCAAAAACTGGATGCACTTCGTGTACAAAACGGACAATCTCTTTCAAAGTATCAGGATTTCATCCGGAAACTCGCCTGTTACAAAGGGATTTCATTTTTTAAACCTTATTTGAACTCCCGACTTTTTGTGCGTTCAAAATGCACCATTCAAAGCCACATCATCATTTTTCAATCCGTTCTGACTTCATTTGTTATTTTTCGTGCATTTACTAATTATTTTGAGCTATAAGACCCTTAAATTGAAAAGCATTTCAAATGAACTCTGAAAAGGTTGAAAGTTGGCATGGTATCATCATTTCATCCACATAGCATGTGCAAGAAAGTTGAGAGGGTTACGGCAAAAACTGGATGCACTTCGTGTACAAAACGGACAATCTCTTTCAAAGTATCAGGATTTCATCCGGAAACTCGTCTGTTACAAAGGGATTTCATTTTTTAAACCTTATTTGAACTCCCGACTTTTTGTGCGTTCAAAATGCACCATTCAAAGCCACATCATCATTTTTCAATCCTTTCTGACTTCATTTGTTATTTTTCATGCATTTACTAATTATTTTGAGCTATAAGACCCTAAAATTGAAAAGCATTTCAAATGAACTCTGAAAAGGTTGAAAGTTGGCATGGTATCATCATTTCATCCACATAGCATGTGCAAGAAAGTTGAGAGGGTTACGGCAAAAACTGGATGCACTTCATGTACAAAACGGACAATCTCTTTCAAAGTATCAGGATTTCATCCGGAAACTCGTCTGTTACAAAGGGATTTCATTTTTTAAACCTTATTTGAACTCCTGACTTTTTGTGTGTTCAAAATGCACCATTCAAAGCCACATCATCATTTTTCAATCCTTTCTGACTTCATTTGTTATTTTTCATGCATTTACTAAATATTTTGAGCTATAAGACCCTTAAATTTAAAAGCATTTCAAATGAACTCTGAAAAGGTTGAAAGTTGGCATGGTATCATCATTTCATCCACATAGCATGTGCAAGAAAGTTGAGAGGGTTACGGCAAAAACTGGATGCACTTGGTGTACAAAACGGACAATCTCTTTCAAAGTATCAGGATTTCATCCGGAAACTCGTCTGTTACAAAGGGATTTCATTTTTTAAACCTTATTTGAACTCCCGACTTTTTTTGCGTTCAAAATGCACCATTCAAAGCCACATCATCATTTTTCAATCCTTTCTGACTTCATTTGTTATTTTTCATGCATTTACTAATTATTTTGAGCTATAAGACCCTTAAATTGAAAAGCATTTCAAATGAACTCTGAAAAGGTTGAAAGTTGGCATGGTATCATCATTTCATCCACATAGCATGTGCAAGAAAGTTGAGAGGGTTACGGCAAAAACTGGATGCACTTCGTGTACAAAACGGACAATCTCTTTCAAAGTATCAGGATTTCATCCGGAAACTCGTCTGTTACAAAGGGATTTCATTTTTAAAACCTTATTTGAACTCCTGACTTTTTGTGTGTTCAAAATGCACCATTCAAAGCCACATCATCATTTTTCAATCCTTTCTGACTTCATTTGTTATTTTTCATGCATTTACTAATTATTTTGAGCTATAAGACCCTAAAATTGAAAAGCATTTCAAATGAACTCTGAAAAGGTTGAAAGTTGGCATGGTATCATCATTTCATCCACGTAGCATGTGCAAGAAAGTTGAGAGGGTTACGGCAAAAACTGGATGCACTTCGTGTACAAAACGGACAATCTCTTTCAAAGTATCAGGATTTCATCCGGAAACTCGTCTGTTACAAAGGGATTTCATTTTCTAAACCTTATTTGAACTCCCGACTTTTTGTGCGTTCAAAATGCACCATTCAAAGCCACATCATCATTTTTCAATCCTTTCTGACTTCATTTGTTATTTTTCATGCAGTTACTAATTATTTTGAGCTATAAGACCCTAAAATTGAAAAGCATTTCAAATGAACTCTGAAAAGGTTGAAAGTTGGCATGATATCATCATTTCATCCACATAGCATGTGCAAGAAAGTGCAGAGGGTTACGGCAAAAACTGGATGCACTTCGTGTACAAAACGGACAATCTCTTTCAAAGTATCAGGATTTCATCCGGAAACTCGTCTGTTACAAAGGGATTTCCTTTTTTAAACCTTATTTGAACTCCCGACTTTTTGTGCCTTCAAAATGCACCATTCAAAGCCACATCATCATTTTTCAATCCTTTCTGACTTCATTTGTTATTTTTCATGCATTTACTAATTATTTTGAGCTATAAGACCCTAAAATTGAAAAGCATTTCAAATGAACTCTGAAAAGGTTGAAAGTTGGCATGGTATCATCATTTCATCCACATAGCATGTGCAAGAAAGTTGAGAGGGTTACGGCAAAAACTGGATGCACTTCGTGTACAAAACGGACAATCTCTTTCAAAGTATCAGGATTTCATCCGGAAACTCGTCTGTTACAAAGGGATTTCATTTTTTAAACCTTATTTGAACTCCTGACTTTTTGTGTCTTCAAAATGCACCATTCAAAGCCACATCATCATTTTTCAATCCTTTCTGACTTCATTTGTTATTTTTCATGCATTTACTAATTATTTTGAGCTATAAGACCCTAAAATTGAAAAGCATTTCAAATGAACTCTGAAAAGGTTGAAAGTTGGCATGGTATCATCATTTCATCCACAAAGCATGTGCAAGAAAGTTGAGAGGGTTACGGCAAAAACTGGATGCACTTCGTCTACAAAACAGACAATCTCTTTCAAAGTATCAGGATTTCATCCGGAAACTCGTCTGTTACAAAGGGATTTCATTTTTAAACCTTATTTGAACTCCTGACTTTTTGTGTGTTCAAAATGCACCATTCAAAGCCACATCATCATTTTTCAATCCTTTCTGACTTCATTTGTTATTTTTAATGCATTTACTAATTATTTTGAGCTATAAGACCCTAAAATTGAAAAGCATTTCAAATGAACTCTGAAAAGGTTGAAAGTTGGCATGGTATCATCATTTCATCCACATAGCATGTGCAAGAAAGTTGAGAGGGTTACGACAAAAACTGGATGCACTTCATGTACAAAACGGACAATCTCTTTCGAAGTATCAGGATTTCATCCGGAAACTCGTGTGTTACAAAGGGATTTCATTTTTTAAACCTTATTTGAACTCCTGACTTTTTGTGTGTTCAAAATGCACCATTCAAAGCCACATCATCATTTTTCAATCCTTTCTGACTTCATTTGTTATTTTTCATGCATTTACTAATTATTTTGAGCTATAAGATCCTAAAATTGAAAAGCAATTCAAATGAACTCTGAAAAGGTTGAAAGTTGGCATGGTATCATCGTTTCATCCACATAGCATGTGCAAGAAAGTTGAGAGGGTTACGGCAAAAAATGGATGCACTTCGTGTACAAAACGGACAATCTCTTTCGAAGTATCAGGATTTCATCCGGAAACTCGGCTGTTACAAAGGGATTTCATTTTTAAAACCTTATTTGAACTCCTGACTTTTTGTGTGTTCAAAATGCACCATTCAAAGCCACATCATCATTTTTCAATCCTTTCTGACTTCATTTGTTATTTTTCATGCATTTACTAATTATTTTGAGCTATAAGACCCTAAAATTGAAAAGCATTTCAAATGAACTCTGAAAAGGTTGAAAGTTGGCATGGTATCATTATTTCATCCACATAGCATGTGCAAGAAAGTTGAGAGGGTTACGGCAAAAACTGGATGCACTTCGTGTACAAAACGGACAATCTCTTTCAAAGTATCAGGATTTCATCCGGAAACTCGTCTGTTACAAAGGGATTTCATTTTTAAAACCTTATTTGAACTCCTGAATTTTTGTGTGTTCAAAATGCACCATTCAAAGCCACATCATCATTTTTCAATCCTTTCTGACTTCATTTGTTATTTTTCATGCATTTACTAATTATTTTGAGCTATAAGACCCTAAAATTGAAAAGCATTTCAAATGAACTCTGAAAAGGTTGAAAGTTGGCATGGTATCATCATTTCATCCACATAGCATGTGCAAGAAAGTTGACAGGGTTACGGCAAAAACTGGATGCACTTCGTGTACAAAACGGATAATCTCTTTCAAAGTATCAGGATTTCATCCGGAAACTCGTCTGTTACAAAGGGATTTCATTTTTTAAACCTTATTTGAACTCTGACTTTTTGTGTGTTCAAAATGCACCATTCAAAGCCACATCATCATTTTTCAATCCTTTCTGACTTCATTTGTTATTTTTCATGCATTTACTAATTATTTTGAGCTATAAGACCCTAAAATTGAAAAGCATTTCAAATGAACTCTGAAAAGGTTGAAAGTTGGCATGGTATCATCATTTCATGCACATAGCATGTGCAACAAAGTTGAGAGGGTTACGGCAAAAACTGGATGCACTTCGTGTACAAAACGGACAATTTCTTTCAAAGTATTAGGATTTCATCCGGAAACTCGTGTGTCACAAAGGGATTTCATTTTTTAAACCTTATTTGAACTCCTGACTTTTTGTGTGTTCAAAATGCACCATTCAAAGCCACATCATCATTTTTCAATCCTTTTTGACTTCATTTGTTATTTTTCATGCATTTACTAATTATTTTGAGCTATAAGACTCTAAAATTGAAAAGCATTTCAAATGAACTCTGAAAAGGTTGAAAGTTGGCATGGTATCATCATTTCATCCACATAGCATGTGCAAGAAATTTGAGAGGGTTACGGCAAAAAATGGATGCACTTCGTGTACAAAACGGACAATCTCTTTCAAAGTATCAGGATTTCATCCGGAAACTCGTTTGTTACAAAGGGATTTCATTTTTTAAACCTTATTTGAACTCCTGACTTTTTGTGTGTTCAAAATGCACCATTCAAAGCCACATCATCATTCTTCAATCCTTTCTGACTTCATTTGTTATTTTTCATGCATTTACTAATTATTTTGAGCTATAAGACCCTAAAATTGAAAAGCATTTCAAATGAACTCTGAACAGGTTGAAAGTTGGCATGGTATCATCATTTCATCCACATAGCATGTGCAAGAAAGTTGAGAGGGTTACGGCAAAAACTGGATGCACTTCGTGTACAAAACGGACAATCTCTTTCAAAGTATCAGGATTTCATCCGGAAACTCGTCTGTTACAAAGGGATTTCATTTTTTAAACCTTATTTGAACTCCTGACTTTTTGTGTGTTCAAAATGCACCATTCAAAGCCACATCATCATTTTTCAATCCTTTCTGACTTCATTTGTTATTTTTCATGCATTTACTAATTATTTTGAGCTATAAGACCCTAAAATTGAAAAGCATTTCAAATGAACTCTGAAAAGGTTGAAAGTTGGCATGGTATCATCATTTCATCCACATAGCATGTGCAAGAAAGTTGAGAGGGTTATGGCAAAAACTGGATGCACTTCGTGTACAAAACGGACAATCTCTTTCAAAGTATCAGGATTTCATCCGGAAACTCGTCTGTTACAAAGGGATTTCATTTTTTAAACCTTATTTGAACTCCTGACTTTTTGTGTGTTCAAAATGCACCATTCAAAGCCACATCATCATTTTTCAATCCTTTCTGACTTCATTTGTTATTTTTAATGCATTTACTAATTATTTTGAGCTATAAGACCCTAAAATTGAAAAGCATTTCAAATGAACACTGAAAAGGTTGAAAGTTCGCATGGTATCATCATTTCATCCACATAGCATGTGCAAGAATGTTGAGAGGGTTACGACAAAAACTGGATGCACTTCGTGTACAAAACGGACAATCTCTTTCAAAGTATCAGGATTTCATCCAGAAACTCGTCTGTTACAAAGGGATTTCAATTTTTAAACCTTATTTGAACTCCTGACTTTTTGTGTGTTCAAAATGCACCATTCAAAGCCACATCATCATTTTTCAATCCTTTCTGACTTCATTTGTTATTTTTCATGCATTTACTAATTATTTTGAGCTATAAGACCCTAAAATTGAAAAGCATTTCAAATGAACTCCGAAAAGGTTGAAAGTTGCCATGGTATCATCATTTCATCCACATAGCATGTGCAAGAAAGTTGAGAGGGTTACGGCAAAAACTGGATGCACTTACAAAACGGACAATCTCTTTCAAAGTATCAGGATTTCATCCGGAAACTCGTCTGTTACAAAGGGATTTCATTTTTTAAACTTTATTTGAACTCCTGACTTTTTGTGTGTTCAAAATGCACCATTCAAAGCCACATCATCATTTTTCAATCCTTTCTGACTTCATTTGTTATTTTTCATGCATTTACTAATTATTTTGAGCTATAAGACCCTAAAATTGAAAAGCATTTCAAATGAACTCTGAAAAGGTTGAAAGTTGGCATGGTATCATCATTTCATCCACATAGCATGTGCAAGAATGTTGAGAGGGTTACGACAAAAACTGGATGCACTTCATGTACAAAACGGACAATCTCTTTCAAAGTATCAGATTTCATCCGGAAACTCGTGTGTTACAAAGGGATTTCATTTTTTAAACCTTATTTGAACTCCTGACTTTTTGTGTGTTCAAAATGCACCATTCAAAGCCACATCATCATTTTTCAATCCTTTCTGACTTCATTTGTTATTTTTCATGCATTTACTAATTATTTTGAGCTATAAGACCCTAAAATTGAAAAGCATTTCAAATGAACTCTGAAAAGGTTGAAAGTTGGCATGGTATCATCATTTCATCCACATAGCATGTGCAAGAAAGTTGAGAGGGTGACGGCAAAAACTGGATGCACTTCGTGTACAAAATGGACAATCTCTTTCAAAGTATCAGGATTTCATCCGGAAACTCGTCTGTTACAAAGGGATTTCATTTTTTAAACCTTATTTGAACTCCTGACTTTTTGTGTGTTCAAAATGCACCATTCAAAGCCACATCATCATTTTTCAATCCTTTCTGACTTCATTTGTTATTTTTCATGCATTTACTAATTATTTTGAGCTATAAGACCCTAAAATTGAAAAGCATTTCAAATGAACTCTGAAAAGGTTGAAAGTTGGCATGGTATCATCATTTCATCCACATAGCATGTGCAAGAAAGTTGTGAGGGTTACGGCAAAAACTGGATGCACTTCGTGTACAAAACGGACAATCTCTTTCAAAGTATCAGGATTTCATCCGGAAACTCGTCTGTTACAAAGGGATTTCATTTTTAAACCTTATTTGAACTCCTGACTTTTTGTGTGTTCAAAATGCACCATTCAAAGCCACATCATCATTTTTCAATCCTTTCTGACTTCATTTGTTATTTTTAATGCATTTACTAATTATTTTGAGCTATAAGACCCTAAAATTGAAAAGCATTTCAAATGAACACTGAAAAGGTTGAAAGTTCGCATGGTACCATCATTTCATCCACATAGCTTGTGCAAGAAAGTTGAGAGGGTTACGGCAAAAACTGGATGCACTTCATGTACAAAACGGACAATTTCTTTGAAAGTATCAGGATTTCATCCAGAAACTCGTCTGTTACAAAGGGATTTCATTTTTTAAACCTTATTTGAACTCCTGACTTTTTGTGTGTTCAAAATGCACCATTCAAAGCCACATCATCATTTTTCAATCCTTTCTGACTTCATTTGTTATTTTTCATGCATTTACTAATTATTTTGAGCTATAAGACCCTAAAATTGGAAAGCATTTCAAATGAACTCCGAAAAGGTTGAAAGTTGGCATGGTATCATCATTTCATCCACATAGCATGTGCAAGAAAGTTGAGAGGGTTACGGCAAAAACTGGACGCACTTCATGTACAAAACGGACAATCTCTTTCAAAGTATCAGGATTTCATCCGGAAACTCGTCTGTTACAAAGGGATTTCATTTTTTAAACCTTATTTGAACTCCTGACTTTTTGTGTGTTCAAAATGCACCATTCAAAGCCACATCATCATTTTTCAATCCTTTCTGACTTCATTTGTTATTTTTCATGCATTTACTAATTATTTTGAGCTATAAGACCCTAAAATTGAAAAGCATTTCAAATGAACTCTGAAAAGGTTGAAAGTTGGCATGGTATTATCATTTCATCCACATAGCATGTGCAAGAATGTTGAGAGGGTTACGACAAAAACTGGATGCACTTCATGTACAAAACGGACAATCTCTTTCAAAGTATCAAATTTCATCCGGAAACTCGTGTGTTACAAAGGGATTTCATTTTTTAAACCTTATTTGAACTCCTGACTTTTTGTGTGTTCAAAATGCACCATTCAAAGCCACATCATCATTTTTCAATCCTTTCTGACTTCATTCGTTATTTTTCATGCATTTACTAATTATTTTGAGCTATAAGACCCTAAAATTGAAAAGCATTTCAAATGAACTCTGAAAAGGTTGAAAGTTGGCATGGTATCATCATTTCATCCACATAGCATGTGCAAGAAAGTTGAGAGGGTTACGGCAAAAACTGGATGCACTTCGTGTACAAAACGGACAATCTCTTTCAAAGTATCAGGATTTCATCCGGAAACTCGTCTGTTACAAAGGGATATCATTTTTTAAACCTTATTTGAACTCCTGACTTTTTGTGTGTTCAAAATGCACCATTCAAAGCCACATCATCATTTTTCAATCCTTTCTGACTTCATTTGTTATTTTTCATGCATTTACTAATTATTTTGAGCTATAAGACCCTAAAATTGAAAAGCATTTCAAATGAACTCTTAAAAGGTTGAAAGTTGGCATGGTATCATCATTTCATCCACATAGCATGTGCAAGAAAGTTGAGAGGGTTACGGCAAAAACTGGATGCACTTCGTGTACAAAACGGACAATCTCTTTCAAAGTATCAGGATTTCATCCGGAAACTCGTCTGTTACAAAGGGATTTCATTTTTTAAACCTTATTTGAACTCCTGACTTTTTGTGTGTTCAAAATGCACCATTCAAAGCCACATCATCATTTTTCAATCCTTTCTGACTTCATTTGTTATTTTTAATGCATTTACTAATTATTTTGAGCTATAAGACCCTAAAATTGAAAAGCATTTCAAATGAACACTGAAAAGGTTGAAAGTTCGCATGGTATCATCATTTCATTCACATAGCTTGTGCAAGAAAGTTGAGAGGGTTACGGCAAAAACTAGATGCACTTCGTGTACAAAACGGACAATTTCTTTCAAAGTATTAGGATTTCATCCGGAAACTCGTCTGTTACAAAGGGATTTCATTTTTTAAACCTTATTTGAACTCCTGACTTTTTGTGTGTTCAAAATGCACCATTCAAAGCCACATCATCATTTTTCAATCCTTTCTGACTTAATTTGTTATTTTTCATGCATTTACTAATTATTTTGAGCTATAAGACCCTAAAATTGAAAAGCATTTCAAATGAACTCCGAAAAGGTTGAAAGTTGGCATGGTATCATCATTTCATCCACATAGCATGTGCAAGAAAGTTGAGAGGGTTACGGCAAAAACTGGATGCACTTCGTGTACAAAACGGACAATCTCTTTCAAAGTATCAGGATTTCATCCGGAAACTCGTCTGTTACAAAGGGATATCATTTTTTAAACCTTATTTGAACTCCTGACTTTTTGTGTGTTCAAAATGCACCATTCAAAGCCACATCATCATTTTTCAATCCTTTCTGACTTCATTTGTTATTTTTCATGCATTTACTAATTATTTTGAGCTATAAGACCCTAAAATTGAAAAGCATTTCAAATGAACTCTTAAAAGGTTGAAAGTTGGCATGGTATCATCATTTCATCCACATAGCATGTGCAAGAAAGTTGAGAGGGTTACGGCAAAAACTGGATGCACTTCGTGTACAAAACGGACAATCTCTTTCAAAGTATCAGGATTTCATCCGGAAACTCGTCTGTTACAAAGGGATTTCATTTTTTAAACCTTATTTGAACTCCTGACTTTTTGTGTGTTCAAAATGCACCATTCAAAGCCACATCATCATTTTTCAATCCTTTCTGACTTCATTTGTTATTTTTAATGCATTTACTAATTATTTTGAGCTATAAGACCCTAAAATTGAAAAGCATTTCAAATGAACACTGAAAAGGTTGAAAGTTCGCATGGTATCATCATTTCATTCACATAGCTTGTGCAAGAAAGTTGAGAGGGTTACGGCAAAAACTAGATGCACTTCGTGTACAAAACGGACAATTTCTTTCAAAGTATTAGGATTTCATCCGGAAACTCGTCTGTTACAAAGGGATTTCATTTTTTAAACCTTATTTGAACTCCTGACTTTTTGTGTGTTCAAAATGCACCATTCAAAGCCACATCATCATTTTTCAATCCTTTCTGACTTAATTTGTTATTTTTCATGCATTTACTAATTATTTTGAGCTATAAGACCCTAAAATTGAAAAGCATTTCAAATGAACTCCGAAAAGGTTGAAAGTTGGCATGGTATCATCATTTCATCCACATAGCATGTGCAAGAAAGTTGAGAGGGTTACGGCAAAAACTGGATGCACTTCGTGTACAAAACGGACAATCTCTTTCAAAGTATCAGGATTTCATCCGGAAACTCGTCTGTTACAAAGGGATTTCATTTTTTAAACCTTATTTGAACTCCTGACTTTTTGTGTGTTCAAAATGCACCATTCAAAGCCACATCATCATTTTTCAATCCTTTCTGACTTCATTTGTTATTTTTCATGCATTTACTAATTATTTTGAGCTATAAGACCCTAAAATTGAAAAGCATTTCAAATGAACTCTGAAAAGGTTGAAAGTTGGCATGGTATCATCATTTCATCCACATAGCATGTGCAAGAATGTTGAGAGGGTTACGACAAAAACTGGATGCACTTCATGTACAAAATGGACAATCTCTTTCAAAGTATCAGGATTTCATCCGGAAACTCGTCTGTTACAAAGGGATTTCATTTTTTAAACCTTATTTGAACTCCTGACTTTTTGTGTGTTCAAAATGCACCATTCAAAGCCACATCATCATTTTTCAATCCTTTCTGACTTAATTTGTTATTTTTCATGCATTTACTAATTATTTTGAGCTATAAGACCCTAAAATTGAAAAGCATTTCAAATGAACTCCGAAAAGGTTGAAAGTTGGCATGGTATCATCATTTCATCCACATAGCATGTGCAACAAATTTGAGAGGGTTACGGCAAAAACTGGATGCACTTCGTGTACAAAACGGACAATCTCTTTCAAAGTATCAGGATTTCATCCAGAAACTCGTCTGTTACAAAGGGATTTCATTTTTTAAACCTTATTTGAACTCCTGACTTTTTGTGTGTTCAAAATGCACCATTCAAAGCCACATCATCATTTTTCAATCCTTTCTAACTTCATTTGTTATTTTTCATGCATTTACTAATTATTTTGAGCTATAAGACCCTAAAATTGAAAAGCATTTCAAATGAACTCTGAAAAGGTTGAAAGTTGGAATGGTATCATCATTTCATCGACATAGCATGTGCAAGAAATTTGAGAGGGTTACGGCAAAAACAGGATGCACTTCGTGTACAAAACGGACAATCTCTTTCAAAGTATCAGGATTTCATCCAGAAACTCGTCTGTTACAAAGGGATTTCATTTTTTAAACCTTATTTGAACTCCTGACTTTTTGTGTGTTCAAAATGCACCATTCAAAGCCACATCATCATTTTTCAATCCTTTCTGACTTCATTTGTTATTTTTCATGCATTTACTAATTATTTTGAGCTATAAGACCCTAAAATTGAAAAGCATTTCAAATGAACTCTGAAAAGGTTGAAAGTTGGCATGGTATCATCATTTCATCCACATAGCATGTGCAAGAAAGTTGAGAGGGTTACGGCAAAAACTGGATGCACTTCGTGTACAAAACGGACAATCTCTTTCAAAGTATCAGGATTTCATCCGGAAACTCGTCTGTTACAAAGGGATTTCATTTTTTAAACCTTATTTGAACTCCTGACTTTTTGTGTGTTCAAAATGCACCATTCAAAGCCACATCATCATTTTTCAATCCTTTCTGACTTCATTTGTTATTTTTAATGCATTTACTAATTATTTTGAGCTATAAGACCCTAAAATTGATAAGCATTTCAAATGAACACTGAAAAGGTTGAAAGTTCGCATGGTATCATCATTTGATCCACATAGCTTGTGCAAGAAAGTTGAGAGGGTTACGGCAAAAACTGGATGCACGTCATGTACAAAACGGACAATTTCTTTCAAAGTATCAGGATTTCATCCAGAAACTCGTCTGTTACAAAGGGATTTCATTTTTTAAACCTTATTTGAACTCCTGACATTTTGTGTGTTCAAAATGCACCATTCAAAGCCACATCATCATTTTTCAATCCTTTCTGACTTCATTTGTTATTTTTCATGCATTTACTAATTATTTTGAGCTATAAGACCCTAAAATTGAAAAGCATTTCAAATGAACTCCGAAAAGGTTGAAAGTTGGCATGGTATCATCATTTCATCCACATAGCATGTGCAAGAAAGTTGAGAGGGTTACGGCAAAAACTGGATGCACTTCGTGTACAAAACGGACAATCTCTTTCAAAGTATCAGGATTTCATCCGGAAACTCGTCTGTTACAAAGGGATTTCATTTTTTAAACCTTATTTGAACTCCTGACTTTTTGTGTCTTCAAAATGCACCATTCAAAGCCACATCATCATTTTTCAATCCTTTCTGACTTCATTTGTTATTTTTCATGCATTTACTAATTATTTTGAGCTATAAGACCCTAAAATTGAAAAGCATTTCAAATGAACTCCGAAAAGGTTGAAAGTTGGCATGGTATCATCATTTCATCCACAAAGCATGTGCAAGAAAGTTGAGAGGGTTACGGCAAAAACTGGATGCACTTCGTGTACAAAACGGACAATCTCTTTCAAAGTATCAGGATTTCATCCGGAAACTCGTCTGTTACAAAGGGATTTCATTTTTTAAACCTTATTTGAACTCCTGACTTTTTGTGTGTTCAAAATGCACCATTCAAAGCCACATCATCATTTTTCAATCCTTTCTGACTTCATTTGTTATTTTTCATGCATTTAATAATTATTTTGAGCTATAAGACCCTAAAATTGAAAAGCATTTCAAATGAACTCTGAAAAGGTTGAAAGTTGGCATGGTATCATCATTTCATCCACATAGCATGTGCAAGAATGTTGAGAGGGTTACGACAAAAACTGGATGCACTTCATGTACAAAATGGACAATCTGTTTCAAAGTATCAGGATTTCATCCGGAAACTCGTCTGTTACAAAGGGATTTCATTTTTTAAACCTTATTTGAACTCCTGACTTTTTGTGTGTTCAAAATGCACCATTCAAAGCCACATCATCATTTTTCAATCCTTTCTGACTTAATTTGTTATTTTTCATGCATTTACTAATTATTTTGAGCTATAAGACCCTAAAATTGAAAAGCATTTCAAATGAACTCCGAAAAGGTTGAAAGTTGGCATGGTATCATCATTTCATCCACATAGCATGTGCAACAAATTTGAGAGGGTTACGGCAAAAACTGGATGCACTTCGTGTACAAAACGGACAATCTCTTTCAAAGTATCAGGATTTCATCCAGAAACTCGTCTGTTACAAAGGGATTTCATTTTTTAAACCTTATTTGAACTCCTGACTTTTTGTGTGTTCAAAATGCACCATTCAAAGCCACATCATCATTTTTCAATCCTTTCTAACTTCATTTGTTATTTTTCATGCATTTACTAATTATTTTGAGCTATAAGACCCTAAAATTGAAAAGCATTTCAAATGAACTCTGAAAAGGTTGAAAGTTGGAATGGTATCATCATTTCATCCACATAGCATGTGCAAGAAATTTGAGAGGGTTACGGCAAAAACAGGATGCACTTCGTGTACAAAACGGACAATCTCTTTCAAAGTATCAGGATTTCATCCAGAAACTCGTCTGTTACAAAGGGATTTCATTTTTTAAACCTTATTTGAACTCCTGACTTTTTGTGTGTTCAAAATGCACCATTCAAAGCCACATCATCATTTTTCAATCCTTTCTGACTTCATTTGTTATTTTTCATGCATTTACTAATTATTTTGAGCTATAAGACCCTAAAATTGAAAAGCATTTCAAATGAACTCTGAAAAGGTTGAAAGTTGGCATGGTATCATCATTTCATCCACATAGCATGTGCAAGAAAGTTGAGAGGGTTACGGCAAAAACTGGATGCACTTCGTGTACAAAACGGACAATCTCTTTCAAAGTATCAGGATTTCATCCGGAAACTCGTCTGTTACAAAGGGATTTCATTTTTTAAACCTTATTTGAACTCCTGACTTTTTGTGTGTTCAAAATGCACCATTCAAAGCCACATCATCATTTTTCAATCCTTTCTGACTTCATTTGTTATTTTTAATGCATTTACTAATTATTTTGAGCTATAAGACCCTAAAATTGATAAGCATTTCAAATGAACACTGAAAAGGTTGAAAGTTCGCATGGTATCATCATTCGATCCACATAGCTTGTGCAAGAAAGTTGAGAGGGTTACGGCAAAAACTGGATGCACGTCATGTACAAAACGGACAATTTCTTTCAAAGTATCAGGATTTCATCCAGAAACTCGTCTGTTACAAAGGGATTTCATTTTTTAAACCTTATTTGAACTCCTGACATTTTGTGTGTTCCAAATGCACCATTCAAAGCCACATCATCATTTTTCAATCCTTTCTGACTTCATTTGTTATTTTTCATGCATTTACTAATTATTTTGAGCTATAAGACCCTAAAATTGAAAAGCATTTCAAATGAACTCTGAAAAGGTTGAAAGTTGGAATGGTATCATCATTTCATCCACATAGCATGTGCAAGAAATTTGAGAGGGTTACGGCAAAAACAGGATGCACTTCGTGTACAAAACGGACAATCTCTTTCAAAGTATCAGGATTTCATCCAGAAACTCGTCTGTTACAAAGGGATTTCATTTTTTAAACCTTATTTGAACTCCTGACTTTTTGTGTGTTCAAAATGCACCATTCAAAGCCACATCATCATTTTTCAATCCTTTCTGACTTCATTTGTTATTTTTCATGCATTTACTAATTATTTTGAGCTATAAGACCCTAAAATTGAAAAGCATTTCAAATGAACTCTGAAAAGGTTGAAAGTTGGCATGGTATCATCATTTCATCCACATAGCATGTGCAACAAATTTGAGAGGGTTACGGCAAAAACTGGATGCACTTCGTGTACAAAACGGACAATCTCTTTCAAAGTATCAGGATTTCATCCAGAAACTCGTCTGTTACAAAGGGATTTCATTTTTTAAACCTTATTTGAACTCCTGACTTTTTGTGTGTTCAAAATGCACCATTCAAAGCCACATCATCATTTTTCAATCCTTTCTAACTTCATTTGTTATTTTTCATGCATTTACTAATTATTTTGAGCTATAAGACCCTAAAATTGAAAAGCATTTCAAATGAACTCTGAAAAGGTTGAAAGTTGGAATGGTATCATCATTTCATCCACATAGCATGTGCAAGAAATTTGAGAGGGTTACGGCAAAAACAGGATGCACTTCGTGTACAAAACGGACAATCTCTTTCAAAGTATCAGGATTTCATCCAGAAACTCGTCTGTTACAAAGGGATTTCATTTTTTAAACCTTATTTGAACTCCTGACTTTTTGTGTGTTCAAAATGCACCATTCAAAGCCACATCATCATTTTTCAATCCTTTCTGACTTCATTTGTTATTTTTCATGCATTTACTAATTATTTTGAGCTATAAGACCCTAAAATTGAAAAGCATTTCAAATGAACTCTGAAAAGGTTGAAAGTTGGCATGGTATCATCATTTCATCCACATAGCATGTGCAAGAAAGTTGAGAGGGTTACGGCAAAAACTGGATGCACTTCGTGTACAAAACGGACAATCTCTTTCAAAGTATCAGGATTTCATCCGGAAACTCGTCTGTTACAAAGGGATTTCATTTTTTAAACCTTATTTGAACTCCTGACTTTTTGTGTGTTCAAAATGCACCATTCAAAGCCACATCATCATTTTTCAATCCTTTCTGACTTCATTTGTTATTTTTAATGCATTTACTAATTATTTTGAGCTATAAGACCCTAAAATTGATAAGCATTTCAAATGAACACTGAAAAGGTTGAAAGTTCGCGTGGTATCATCATTTGATCCACATAGCTTGTGCAAGAAAGTTGAGAGGGTTACGGCAAAAACTGGATGCACGTCATGTACAAAACGGACAATTTCTTTCAAAGTATCAGGATTTCATCCAGAAACTCGTCTGTTACAAAGGGATTTCATTTTTTAAACCTTATTTGAACTCCTGACATTTTGTGTGTTCAAAATGCACCATTCAAAGCCACATCATCATTTTTCAATCCTTTCTGACTTCATTTGTTATTTTTCATGCATTTACTAATTATTTTGAGCTATAAGACCCTAAAATTGAAAAGCATTTCAAATGAACTCTGAAAAGGTTGAAAGTTGGAATGGTATCATCATTTCATCCACATAGCATGTGCAAGAAATTTGAGAGGGTTACGGCAAAAACAGGATGCACTTCGTGTACAAAACGGACAATCTCTTTCAAAGTATCAGGATTTCATCCAGAAACTCGTCTGTTACAAAGGGATTTCATTTTTTAAACCTTATTTGAACTCCTGACTTTTTGTGTGTTCAAAATGCACCATTCAAAGCCACATCATCATTTTTCAATCCTTTCTGACTTCATTTGTTATTTTTCATGCATTTACTAATTATTTTGAGCTATAAGACCCTAAAATTGAAAAGCATTTCAAATGAACTCTGAAAAGGTTGAAAGTTGGCATGGTATCATCATTTCATCCACATAGCATGTGCAAGAAAGTTGAGAGGGTTACGGCAAAAACTGGATGCACTTCGTGTACAAAACGGACAATCTCTTTCAAAGTATCAGGATTTCATCCGGAAACTCGTCTGTTACAAAGGGATTTCATTTTTTAAACCTTATTTGAACTCCTGACTTTTTGTGTGTTCAAAATGCACCATTCAAAGCCACATCATCATTTTTCAATCCTTTCTGACTTCATTTGTTATTTTTAATGCATTTACTAATTATTTTGAGCTATAAGACCCTAAAATTGATAAGCATTTCAAATGAACACTGAAAAGGTTGAAAGTTCGCATGGTATCATCATTTGATCCACATAGCTTGTGCAAGAAAGTTGAGAGGGTTACGGCAAAAACTGGATGCACGTCATGTACAAAACGGACAATTTCTTTCAAAGTATCAGGATTTCATCCAGAAACTCGTCTGTTACAAAGGGATTTCATTTTTTAAACCTTATTTGAACTCCTGACATTTTGTGTGTTCAAAATGCACCATTCAAAGCCACATCATCATTTTTCAATCCTTTCTGACTTCATTTGTTATTTTTCATGCATTTACTAATTATTTTGAGCTATAAGACCCTAAAATTGAAAAGCATTTCAAATGAACTCCGAAAAGGTTGAAAGTTGGCATGGTATCATCATTTCATCCACATAGCATGTGCAAGAAAGTTGAGAGGGTTACGGCAAAAACTGGATGCACTTCGTGTACAAAACGGACAATCTCTTTCAAAGTATCAGGATTTCATCCGGAAACTCGTCTGTTACAAAGGGATTTCATTTTTTAAACCTTATTTGAACTCCTGACTTTTTGTGTGTTCAAAATGCACCATTCAAAGCCACATCATCATTTTTCAATCCTTTCTGACTTCATTTGTTATTTTTCATGCATTTACTAATTATTTTGAGCTATAAGACCCTAAAATTGAAAAGCATTTCAAATGAACTCTGAAAAGGTTGAAAGTTGGCATGGTATCATCATTTCATCCACATAGCATGTGCAAGAATGTTGAGAGGGTTACGACAAAAACTGGATGCACTTCATGTACAAAACGGACAATCTCTTTCAAAGTATCAGATTTCATCCGGAAACTCGTGTGTTACAAAGGGATTTCATTTTTTAAACCTTATTTGAACTCCTGACTTTTTGTGTGTTCAAAATGCACCATTCAAAGCCACATCATCATTTTTCAATCCTTTCTGACTTCATTTGTTATTTTTCATGCATTTACTAATTATTTTGAGCTATAAGACCCTAAAATTGAAAAGCATTTCAAATGAACTCTGAAAAGGTTGAAAGTTGGCATGGTATCATCATTTCATCCACATAGCATGTGCAAGAAAGTTGAGAGGGTTACGGCAAAAACTGGATGCACTTCGTGTACAAAACGGACAATCTCTTTCAAAGTATCAGGATTTCATCCGGAAACTCGTCTGTTACAAAGGGATTTCATTTTTTAAACCTTATTTGAACTCCTGACTTTTTGTGTGTTCAAAATGCACCATTCAAAGCCACATCATTATTTTTCAATCCTTTCTGACTTCATTTGTTATTTTTCATGCATTTACTAATTATTTTGAGCTATAAGACCCTAAAATTGAAAAGCATTTCAAATGAACTCTGAAAAGGTTGAAAGTTGGCACGGTATCATCATTTCATCCACATAGCATGTGCAAGAAAGTTGAGAGGGTTACGGCAAAAACTGGATGCACTTCGTGTACAAAACGGACAATCTCTTTCAAAGTATCAGGATTTCATCCGGAAACTCGTCTGTTACAAAGGGATTTCATTTTTTAAACCTTATTTGAACTCCTGACTTTTTGTGTGTTCAAAATGCACCATTCAAAGCCACATCATCATTTTTCAATCCTTTCTGACTTCATTTGTTATTTTTAATGCATTTACTAATTATTTTGAGCTATAAGACCCTAAAATTGAAAAGCATTTCAAATGAACACTGAAAAGGTTGAAAGTTCTCATGGTATCATCATTTCATCCACATAGCTTGTGCAAGAAAGTTGAGAGGGTTACGGCAAAAACTGGATGCACTTCATGTACAAAACGGACAATTTCTTTCAAAGTATCAGTATTTCATCCAGAAACTCGTCTGTTACAAAGGGATTTCATTTTTTAAACCTTATTTGAACTCCTGACTTTTTGTGTGTTCAAAATGCACCATTCAAAGCCACATCATCATTTGTCAATCCTTTCTGACTTCATTTGTTATTTTTCATGCATTTACTAATTATTTTGAGCTATAAGACCGTAAAATTGAAAAGCATTTCAAATGAAATCCGAAAAGGTTGAAAGTTGGCATGGTATCATCATTTCATCCACATAGCATGTGCAAGAAAGTTGAGAGGGTTACGGCAAAAACTGGATGCACTTCGTGTACAAAACGGACAATCTCTTTCAAAGTATCAGGATTTCATCCGGAAACTCGTCTGTTACAAAGGGATTTCATTTTTTAAACCTTATTTGAACTCCTGACTTTTTGTGTGTTCAAAATGCACCATTCAAAGCCACATCATCATTTTTCAATCCTTTGTGACTTCATTTGTTATTTTTCATGCATTTACTAATTATTTTGAGCTATAAGACCCTAAAATTGAAAAGCATTTCAAATGAACTCTGAAAAGGTTGAAAGTTGGCATGGTATCATCATTTCATCCACATAGCATGTGCAAGAATGTTGAGAGGGTTACGACAAAAACTGGATGCACTTCATGTACAAAACGGACAATCTCTTTCAAAGTATCAGATTTCATCCGGAAACTCGTGTGTTACAAAGGGATTTCATTTTTTAAACCTTATTTGAACTCCTGACTTTTTGTGTGTTCAAAATGCACCATTCAAAGCCACATCATCATTTTTCAATCCATTCGGACTTCATTTGTTATTTTTCATGCATTTACTAATTATTTTGAGCTATAAGACCCTAAAATTGAAAAGCATTTCAAATGAACTCTGAAAAGGTTGAAAGTTGGCATGGTATCATCATTTCATCCACATAGCATGTGCAAGAAAGTTGAGAGGGTTACGGCAAAAACTGGATGCACTTCGTGTACAAAACGGACAATCTCTTTCAAAGTATCAGGATTTCATCCGGAAACTCTTTTTTTACAAAGGCATTTCATTTTTTAAACCTTATTTGAACTCCTGACTTTTTGTGTGTTCAAAATGCACCATTCAAAGCCACATCATCATTTTTCAATCCTTTCTGACTTCATTTGTTATTTTTCATGCATTTACTAATTATTTTGAGCTATAAGACCCTAAAATTGAAAAGCATTTCAAATGAACTCTGAAAAGGTTGAAAGTTGGCATGGTATCATCATTTCATCGACATAGCATGTGCAAGAATGTTGAGAGGGTTACGACAAAAACTGGATGCACTTCATGTACAAAACGGACAATCTCATTCAAAGTATCAGATTTCATCCGGAAACTCGTGTGTTACAAAGGGATTTCATTTTTTAAACCTTATTTGAACTCCTGACTTTTTGTGTGTTCAAAATGCACCATTCAAAGCCACATCATCATTTTTCAATCCTTTCTGACTTCATTTGTTATTTTTCATGCATTTACTAATTATTTTGAGCTATAAGACCCTAAAATTGAAAAGCATTTCAAATGAACTCTGAAAAGGTTGAAAGTTGGCATGGTATCATCATTTCATCCACATAGCATGTGCAAGAAAGTTGAGAGGGTTACGGCAAAAACTGGATGCACTTCGTGTACAAAACGGACAATCTCTTTCAAAGTATCAGGATTTCATCCGGAAACTCTTTTTTTACAAAGGGATTTCATTTTTTAAACCTTATTTGAACTCCTGACTTTTTGTGTGTTCAAAATGCACTATTCAAAGCCACATCATCATTTTTCAATCCTTTCTGACTTCATTTGTTATTTTTCATGCATTTACTAATTATTTTGAGCTATAAGACCCTAAAATTGAAAAGCATTTCAAATGAACTCTGAAAAGGTTGAAAGTTGGCATGGTATCATCATTTCATCCACATAGCATGTGCAAGAATGTTGAGAGGGTTACGACAAAAACTGGATGCACTTCATGTACAAAATGGACAATCTCTTTCAAAGTATCAGATTTCATCCGGAAACTCGTGTGTTACAAAGGGATTTCATTTTTTAAACCTTATTTGAACTCCTGACTTTTTGTGTGTTCAAAATGCACCATTCAAAGCCACATCATCATTTTTCAATCCTTTCTGACTTCATTTGTTATTTTTCATGCATTTACTAATTATTTTGAGCTATAAGACCCTAAAATTGAAAAGCATTTCAAATGAACTCTGAAAAGGTTGAAAGTTGGCATGGTATCATCATTTCATCCACATAGCATGTGCAAGAAAGTTGAGAGGGTTACGGCAAAAACTGGATGCACTTCGTGTACAAAACGGACAATCTCTTTCAAAGTATCAGGATTTCATCCGGAAACTCGTCTGTTACAAAGGGATTTCATTTTTTAAACCTTATTTGAACTCCTGACTTTTTGTGTGTTCAAAATGCACCATTCAAAGCCACATCATCATTTTTCAATCCTTTCTGACTTCATTTGTTATTTTTCATGCATTTACTAATTATTTTGAGCTATAAGACCCTAAAATTGAAAAGCATTTCAAATGAACTCTGAAAAGGTTGAAAGTTGGCATGGTATCATCATTTCATCCACATAGCATGTGCAAGAAAGTTGAGAGAGTTACGGCAAAAACTGGATGCACTTCGTGTACAAAACGGACAATCTCTTTCAAAGTATCAGGATTTCATCCGGAAACTCGTCTGTTACAAAGGGATTTCATTTTTTTAAACCTTATTTGAACTCCTGACTTTTTGTGTGTTCAAAATGCACCATTCAAAGCCACATCATCATTTTTCAATCCTTTCTGACTTCATTTGTTATTTTTCATGCATTTACTAATTATTTTGAGCTATAAGACCCTAAAATTGAAAAGCATTTCAAATGAACTCCGAAAAGGTTGAAAGTTGGCATGGTATCATCATTTCATCCACATAGCATGTGCAAGAAAGTTGAGAGGGTTACGGCAAAAACTGGATGCACTTCGTGTACAAAACGGACAATCTCTTTCAAAGTATCAGGATTTCATCCGGAAACTCTTTTTTTACAAAGGGATTTCATTTTTTAAACCTTATTTGAACTCCTGACTTTTTGTGTGTTCAAAATGCACCATTCAAAGCCACATCATCATTTTTCAATCCTTTCTGACTTCATTTGTTATTTTTCATGCATTTACTAATTATTTTGAGCTATAAGACCCTAAAATTGAAAAGCATTTCAAATGAACTCTGAAAAGGTTGAAAGTTGGCATGGTATCATCATTTCATCCACATAGCATGTGCAAGAATGTTGAGAGGGTTACGACAAAAACTGGATGCACTTCATGTACAAAATGGACAATCTCTTTCAAAGTATCAGATTTCATCCGGAAACTCGTGTGTTACAAAGGGATTTCATTTTTTAAACCTTATTTGAACTCCTGACTTTTTGTGTGTTCAAAATGCACCATTCAAAGCCACATCATCATTTTTCAATCCTTTCTGACTTCATTTGTTATTTTTCATGCATTTACTAATTATTTTGAGCTATAAGACCCTAAAATTGAAAAGCATTTCAAATGAACTCTGAAAAGGTTGAAAGTTGGCATGGTATCATCATTTCATCCACATAGCATGTGCAAGAAAGTTGAGAGGGTTACGGCAAAAACTGGATGCACTTCGTGTACAAAACGGACAATCTCCTTCAAAGTATCAGGATTTCATCCGGAAACTCGTCTGTTACAAAGGGATTTCATTTTTTTAAACCTTATTTGAACTCCTGACTTTTTGTGTGTTCAAAATGCACCATTCAAAGCCACATCATCATTTTTCAATCCTTTCTGACTTCATTTGTTATTTTTCATGCATTTACTAATTATTTTGAGCTATAAGACCCTAAAATTGAAAAGCATTTCAAATGAACTCTGAAAAGGTTGAAAGTTGGCATGGTATCATCATTTCATCCACATAGCATGTGCAAGAAAGTTGAGAGAGTTACGGCAAAAACTGGATGCACTTCGTGTACAAAACGGACAATCTCTTTCAAAGTATCAGGATTTCATCCGGAAACTCGTCTGTTACAAAGGGATTTCATTTTTTTAAACCTTATTTGAACTCCTGACTTTTTGTGTGTTCAAAATGCACCATTCAAAGCCACATCATCATTTTTCAATCCTTTCTGACTTCATTTGTTATTTTTCATGCATTTACTAATTATTTTGAGCTATAAGACCCTAAAATTGAAAAGCATTTCAAATGAACTCCGAAAAGGTTGAAAGTTGGCATGGTATCATCATTTCATCCACATAGCATGTGCAAGAAAGTTGAGAGGGTTACGGCAAAAACTGGATGCACTTCTTGTAGAAAACGGACAATCTCTTTCAAAGTATCAGGATTTCATCCGGAAACTCGTCTGTTACAAAGGGATTTCATTTTTTAAACCTTATTTGAACTCCTGACTTTTTGTGTGTTCAAAATGCACCATTCAAAGCCACATCATCATTTTTCAATCCTTTCTGACTTCATTTGTTATTTTTCATGCATTTACTAATTATTTTGAGCTATAAGACCCTAAAATTGAAAAGCATTTCAAATGAACTCTGAAAAGGTTGAAAGTTGGCATGGTATCATCATTTCATCCACATAGCATGTGCAAGAATGTTGAGAGGGTTACGACAAAAACTGGATGCACTTCATGTACAAAACGGACAATCTCTTTCAAAGTATCAGATTTCATCCGGAAACTCGTCTGTTACAAAGGGATTTCATTTTTTAAACCTTATTTGAACTCCTGACTTTTTGTGTGTTCAAAATGCACCATTCAAAGCCACATCATCATTTTTCAATCCTTTCTGACTTCATTTGTTATTTTTCATGCATTTACTAATTATTTTGAGCTATAAGACCCTAAAATTGAAAAGCATTTCAAATGAACTCTGAAAAGGTTGAAAGTTGGAATGGTATCATCATATCATCCACATAGCATGTGCAAGAAAGTTGAGAGGGTTACGGCAAAAACTGGATGCACTTCGTGTACAAAACGGACAATCTCCTTCAAAGTATCAGGATTTCATCCGGAAACTCGTCTGTTACAAAGGGATTTCATTTTTTAAACCTTATTTGAACTCCTGACTTTTTGTGTGTTCAAAATGCACCATTCAAAGCCACATCATCATTTTTCAATCCTTTCTGACTTCATTTGTTATTTTTCATGCATTTACTAATTATTTTGAGCTATAAGACCCTAAAATTGAAAAGCATTTCAAATGAACTCTGAAAAGGTTGAAAGTTGGCATGGTATCATCATTTCATCCACATAGCATGTGCAAGAAAGTTGAGAGGGTTACGGCAAAAACTGGATGCACTTCGTGTACAAAACGGACAATCTCCTTCAAAGTATCAGGATTTCATCCGGAAACTCGTCTGTTACAAAGGGATTTCATTTTTTTAACCTTATTTGAACTCCTGACTTTTTGTGTGTTCAAAATGCACCATTCAAAGCCACATCATCATTTTTCAATCCTTTCTGACTTCATTTGTTATTTTTCATGCATTTACTAATTATTTTGAGCTATAAGACCCTAAAATTGAAAAGCATTTCAAATGAACTCTGAAAAGGTTGAAAGTTGGCATGGTATCATCATTTCATCCACATAGCATGTGCAAGAAAGTTGAGAGAGTTACGGCAAAAACTGGATGCACTTCGTGTACAAAACGGACAATCTCTTTCAAAGTATCAGGATTTCATCCGGAAACTCGTCTGTTACAAAGGGATTTCATTTTTTTAAACCTTATTTGAACTCCTGACTTTTTGTGTGTTCAAAATGCACCATTCAAAGCCACATCATCATTTTTCAATCCTTTCTGACTTCATTTGTTATTTTTCATGCATTTACTAATTATTTTGAGCTATAAGACCCTAAAATTGAAAAGCATTTCAAATGAACTCCGAAAAGGTTGAAAGTTGGCATGGTATCATCATTTCATCCACATAGCATGTGCAAGAAAGTTGAGAGGGTTACGGCAAAAACTGGATGCACTTCTTGTAGAAAACGGACAATCTCTTTCAAAGTATCAGGATTTCATCCGGAAACTCGTCTGTTACAAAGGGATTTCATTTTTTAAACCTTATTTGAACTCCTGACTTTTTGTGTGTTCAAAATGCACCATTCAAAGCCACATCATCATTTTTCAATCCTTTCTGACTTCATTTGTTATTTTTCATGCATTTACTAATTATTTTGAGCTATAAGACCCTAAAATTGAAAAGCATTTCAAATGAACTCTGAAAAGGTTGAAAGTTGGCATGGTATCATCATTTCATCCACATAGCATGTGCAAGAATGTTGAGAGGGTTACGACAAAAACTGGATGCACTTCATGTACAAAACGGACAATCTCTTTCAAAGTATCAGATTTCATCCGGAAACTCGTCTGTTACAAAGGGATTTCATTTTTTAAACCTTATTTGAACTCCTGACTTTTTGTGTGTTCAAAATGCACCATTCAAAGCCACATCATCATTTTTCAATCCTTTCTGACTTCATTTGTTATTTTTCATGCATTTACTAATTATTTTGAGCTATAAGACCCTAAAATTGAAAAGCATTTCAAATGAACTCTGAAAAGGTTGAAAGTTGGAATGGTATCATCATATCATCCACATAGCATGTGCAAGAAAGTTGAGAGGGTTACGGCAAAAACTGGATGCACTTCGTGTACAAAACGGACAATCTCTTTCAAAGTATCAGGATTTCATCCGGAAACTCGTCTGTTACAAAGGGATTTCATTTTTTAAACCTTATTTGAACTCCTGACTTTTTGTTTGTTCAAAATGTACCATTCAAAGCCACATCATCATTTTTCAATCCTTTCTGACTTCATTTGTTATTTTTCATGCATTTTACTAATTTATTTGAGCTATAAGACCCTAAAATTGAAAAGCATTTCAAATGAACTCCGAAAAGGTTGAAAGTTGGCATGGTATCATCATTCAATCCACATAGCATGTGCAAGAAAGTTGAGAGGGTTACGGCAAAAACTGGATGCACTTCGTGTACAAAACGGACAATCTCTTTCAAAGTATCAGGATTTCATCCGGAAACTCGTCTGTTACAAAGGGATTTCATTTTTTAAACCTTATTTGAACTCCTGACTTTTTGTGTGTTCAAAATGCACCATTCAAAGCCACATCATCATTTTTCAATCCTTTCTGACTTCATTTGTTATTTTTCATGCATTTACTAATTATTTTGAGCTATAAGACCCTAAAATTAAAAAGCATTTCAAATGAACTCTGAAAAGGTGGAAAGTTGGCATGGTATCATCATTTCATCCACATAGCATGTGCAAGAAAGTTGAGAGGGTTACGGCAAAAACTGGATGCACTTCGTGTACAAAACGGACAATCTCTTTCAAAGTATCAGGATTTCATCCGGAAACTCGTCTGTTACAAAGGGATTTCATTTTTTAAACCTTATTTGAACTCCTGACTTTTTGTGTGTTCAAAATGCACCATTCAAAGCCACATCATCATTTTTCAATCCTTTCTGACTTCATTTCTTATTTTTCATGCATTTACTAATTATTTTGAGCTATAAGACCCTAAAATTGAAAAGCATTTCAAATGAACTATGAAAAGGTTGAAAGTTGGCATGGTATCATCATTTCATCCACATAGCATGTGCAAGAAAGTTGAGAGGGTTACGGCAAAAACTGGATGCACTTCGTGTACAAAACGGACAATCTCTTTCAAAGTATCAGGATTTCATCCGGAAACTCGTCTGTTACAAAGGGATTTAATTTTTTAAACCTTATTTGAACTCCTGACTTTTTGTGTGTTCAAAATGCACCATTCAAAGCCACATCATCATTTTTCAATCCTTTCTGACTTCATTTGTTATTTTTCATGCATTTACTAATTATTTTGAGCTATAAGACCCTAAAATTGAAAAGCATTTCAAATGAACTCTGAAAAGGTTGAAAGTTGGCATGGTATCATCATTTCATCCACATAGCATGTGCAAGAAAGTTGAGAGGGTTACGGCAAAAACTGGATGCACTTCGTGTACAAAACGGACAATCTCTTTCAAAGTATCAGGATTTCATCCGGAAACTCGTCTGTTACAAAGGGATTTCATTTTTTAAACCTTATTTGAACTCCTGACTTTTTGTGTGTTCAAAATGCACCATTCAAAGCCACATCATCATTTTTCAATCCTTTCTGACTTCATTTGTTATTTTTCATGCATTTACTAATTATTTTGAGCTATAAGACCCTAAAATTGAAAAGCATTTCAAATGAACTCCGAAAAGGTTGAAAGTTGGCATGGTATCATCATTTCATCCACATAGCATGTGCAAGAAAGTTGAGAGGGTTACGGCAAAAACTGGATGCACTTCGTGTACAAAACGGACAATCTCTTTCAAAGTATCAGGATTTCATCCGGAAACTCGTCTGTTACAAAGGGATTTCATTTTTTAAACCTTATTTGAACTCCTGACTTTTTGTGTGTTCAAAATGCACCATTCAAAGCCACATCATCATTTTTCAATCCTTTCTGACTTCATTTGTTATTTTTCATGCATTTACTAATTATTTTGAGCTATAAGACCCTAAAATTGAAAAGCATTTCAAATGAACTCTGAAAAGGTTGAAAGTTGGCATGGTATCATCATTTCATCCACATAGCATGTGCAAGAATGTTGAGAGGGTTACGACAAAAACTGGATGCACTTCATGTACAAAACGGACAATCTCTTTCAAAGTATCAGATTTCATCCGGAAACTCGTGTGTTACAAAGGGATTTCATTTTTTAAACCTTATTTGAACTCCTCACTTTTTGTGTGTTCAAAATGCACCATTCAAAGCCACATCATCATTTTTCAATCCTTTCTGACTTCATTTGTTATTTTTCATGAATTTACTAATTATTTTGAGCTATAAGACCCTAAAATTGAAAAGCATTTCAAATGAACTCTGAAAAGGTTGAAAGTTGGCATGGTATCATCATTTCATCCACATAGCATGTGCAAGAAAGTTGAGAGGGTTACGGCAAAAACTGGATGCACTTCGTGTACAAAACGGACAATCTCTTTCAAAGTATCAGGATTTCATCCGGAAACTCTTTTTTTACAAAGGGATTTCATTTTTTAAACCTTATTTGAACTCCTGACTTTTTGTGTGTTCAAAATGCACCATTCAAAGCCACATCATCATTTTTCAATCCTTTCTGACTTCATTTGTTATTTTTCATGCATTTACTAATTATTTTGAGCTATAAGACCCTAAAATTGAAAAGCATTTCAAATGAACTCTGAAAAGGTTGAAAGTTGGCATGGTATCATCATTTCATCCACATAGCATGTGCAAGAATGTTGAGAGGGTTACGACAAAAACTGGATGCACTTCATGTACAAAACGGACAATCTCTTTCAAAGTATCAGATTTCATCCGGAAACTCGTGTGTTACAAAGGGATTTCATTTTTTAAACCTTATTTGAACTCCTGACTTTTTGTGTGTTCAAAATGCACCATTCAAAGCCACATCATCATTTTTCAATCCTTTCTGACTTCATTTGTTATTTTTCATGCATTTACTAATTATTTTGAGCTATAAGACCCTAAAATTGAAAAGCATTTCAAATGAACTCTGAAAAGGTTGAAATTTGGCATGGTATCATCATTTCATCCACATAGCATGTGCAAGAAAGTTGAGAGGGTTACGGCAAAAACTGGATGCACTTCGTGTACAAAACGGACAATCTCTTTCAAAGTATCAGGATTTCATCCGGAAACTCTTTTTTTACAAAGGGATTTCATTTTTTAAACCTTATTTGAACTCCTGACTTTTTGTGTGTTCAAAATGCACCATTCAAAGCCACATCATCATTTTTAATCCTTTCTGACTTCATTTGTTATTTTTCATGCATTTACTAATTATTTTGAGCTATAAGACCCTAAAATTGAAAAGCATTTCAAATGAACTCTGAAAAGGTTGAAAGTTGGCATGGTATCATCATTTCATCCACATAGCATGTGCAAGAATGTTGAGAGGGTTACGACAAAAACTTGATGCACTTCATGTACAAAACGGACAATCTCTTTCAAAGTATCAGATTTCATCCGGAAACTCGTGTGTTACAAAGGGATTTCATTTTTAAACCTTATTTGAACTCCTGACTTTTTGTGTGTTTAAAATGCACCATTCAAAGCCACATCATCATTTTTCAATCCTTTCTGACTTCATTTGTTATTTTTCATGCATTTACTAATTATTTTGAGCTATAAGACCCTAAAATTGAAAAGCATTTCAAATGAACTCTGAAAAGGTTGAAAGTTGGCATGGTATCATCATTTCATCCACATAGCATGTGCAAGAAAGTTCAGAGGGTTACGGCAAAAACTGGATGCACTTCGTGTACAAAACGGACAATCTCTTTCAAAGTATCAGGATTTCATCCGGAAACTCGTCTGTTACAAAGGGATTTCATTTTTTAAACCTTATTTGAACTCCTGACTTTTTGTGTGTTCAAAATGCACCATTCAAAGCCACATCATCATTTTTCAATCCTTTCTGACTTCATTTGTTATTTTTCATGCATTTACTAATTATTTTGAGCTATAAGACCCTAAAATTGAAAAGCATTTCAAATGAACTCTAAAAAGGTTGAAAGTTGGCATGGTATCATCATTTCATCCACATAGCATGTGCAAGAAAGTTGAGAGGGTTACGGCAAAAACTGGATGCACTTCGTGTACAAAACGGACAATCTCTTTCAAAGTATCAGGATTTCATCCGGAAACTCGTCTGTTACAAAGGGATTTCATTTTTTAAACCTTATTTGAACTCCTGACTTTTTGTGTGTTCAAAATGCACCATTCAAAGCCACATCATCATTTTTCAATCCTTTCTGACTTCATTTGTTATTTTTCATGCATTTACTAATTATTTTGAGCTATAAGACCCTAAAATTGAAAAGCATTTCAAATGAACTCCGAAAAGGTTGAAAGTTGGCATGGTATCATCATTTCATCCACATAGCATGTGCAAGAAAGTTGAGAGGGTTACGGCAAAAACTGGATGCACTTCGTGTACAAAACGGATAATCTCTTTCAAAGTATCAGGATTTCATCCGGAAACTCGTCTGTTACAAAGGGATTTCATTTTTTAAACCTTATTTCAACTCCTGACTTTTTGTGTGTTCAAAATGCACCATTCAAAGCCACATCATCATTTTTCAATCCTTTCTGACTTCATTTGTTATTTTTCATGCATTTACTAATTATTTTGAGCTATAAGACCCGAAAATTGAAAAGCATTTCAAATGAACTCTGAAAAGGTTGAAAGTTGGCATGGTATCATCATTTCATCCACATAGCATGTGCAAGAATGTTGAGAGGGTTACGACAAAAACTGGATGCACTTCATGTACAAAACGGACAATCTCTTTCAAAGTATCAGATTTCATCCGGAAACTCGTGTGTTACAAAGGGATTTTATTTTTTAAACCTTATTTGAACTCCTGACTTTTTGTGTGTTCAAAATGCACCATTCAAAGCCACATCATCATTTTTCAATCCTTTCTGACTTCATTTGTTATTTTTCATGCATTTACTAATTATTTTGAGCTATAAGACCCTAAAATTGAAAAGCATTTCAAATGAACTCCGAAAAGGTTGAAAGTTGGCATGGTATCATCATTTCATCCACATAGCATGTGCAAGAAAGTTGAGAGGGTTACGGCAAAAACTGGATGCACTTCGTGTACAAAACGGACAATCTCTTTCAAAGTATCAGGATTTCATCCGGAAACTCGTCTGTTACAAAGGGATTTCATTTTTTAAACCTTATTTGAACTCCTGACTTTTTGTGTGTTCAAAATGCACCATTCAAAGCCACATCATCATTTTTCAATCCTTTCTGACTTCATTTGTTATTTTTCATGCATTTACTAATTATTTTGAGCTATAAGACCCTAAAATTGAAAAGCATTTCAAATGAACTCTGAAAAGGTTGAAAGTTGGCATGGTATCATCATTTCATCCACATAGCATGTGCAAGAATGTTGAGAGGGTTACGACAAAAACTGGATGCACTTCATGTACAAAACGGACAATCTCTTTCAAAGTATCAGATTTCATCCGTAAACTCGTGTGTTACAAAGGGATTTCATTTTTTAAACCTTATTTGAACTCCTGACTTTTTGTGTCTTCAAAATGCACCATTCAAAGCCACATCATCATTTTTCAATCCTTTCTGACTTCATTTGTTATTTTTCATGCATTTACTAATTATTTTGAGCTATAAGACCCTAAAATTGAAAAGCATTTCAAATGAACTCTGAAAAGGTTGAAAGTTGGCATGGTATCATCATTTCATCCACATAGCATGTGCAAGAAAGTTGGGAGGGTTACGGCAAAAACTGGATGCACTTCGTGTACAAAACGGACAATCTCTTTCAAAGTATCAGGATTTCATCCGGAAACTCGTCTGTTACAAAGGGATTTCATTTTTTAAACCTTATTCGAACTCCTCACTTTTTGTGTGTTCAAAATGCACCATTCAAAGCCACATCATCATTTTTCAATCCTTTCTGACTTCATTTGTTATTTTTCATGCATTTACTAATTATTTTGAGCTATAAGACCCTAAAATTGAAAAGCATTTCAAATGAACTCCGAAAAGGTTGAAAGTTGGCATGGTATCATCATTTCATCCACATAGCATGTGCAAGAATGTTGAGAGGGTTACGGCAAAAACTGGATGCACTTCGTGTAGAAAACGGACAATCTCTTTCAAAGTATCAGGATTTCATCCGGAAACTCGTCTGTTACAAAGGGATTTCATTTTTTAAACCTTATTTGAACTCCTGACTTTTTGTGTGTTCAAAATGCACCATTCAAAGCCACATCATCATTTTTCAATCCTTTCTGACTTCATTTGTTATTTTTCATGCATTTACTAATTATTTTGAGCTATAAGACCCTAAAATTGAAAAGCATTTCAAATGAACTCTGAAAAGGTTGAAAGTTGGCATGGTATCATCATTTCATCCACATAGCATGTGCAAGAATGTTGAGAGGGTTACGACAAAAACTGGATGCACTTCATGTACAAAACGGACAATCTCTTTCAAAGTATCAGATTTCATCCGGAAACTCGTGTGTTACAAAGGGATTTCATTTTTTAAACCTTATTTGAACTCCTGACTTTTTGTGTGTTCAAAATGCACCATTCAAAGCCACATCATCATTTTTCAATCCTTTCTGACTTCATTTGTTATTTTTCATGCATTTACTAATTATTTTGAGCTATAAGACCCTAAAATTGAAAAGCATTTCAAATGAACTCTGAAAAGGTTGAAAGTTGGCATGGTATCATCATTTCATCCACATAGCATGTGCAAGAAAGTTGAGAGGGTTACGGCAAAAACTGGATGCACTTCGTGTACAAAACGGACAATCTCTTTCAAAGTATCAGGATTTCATCCGGAAACTCTTTTTTTACAAAGGGATTTCATTTTTTTAACCTTATTTGAACTCCTGACTTTTTGTGTGTTCAAAATGCACCATTCAAAGCCACATCATCATTTTTCAATCCTTTCTGACTTCATTTGTTATTTTTCATGCATTTACTAATTATTTTGAGCTATAAGACCCTAAAATTGAAAAGCATTTCAAATGAACTCTGAAAAGGTTGAAAGTTGGCATGGTATCATCATTTCATCCACATAGCATGTGCAAGAATGTTGAGAGGGTTACGACAAAAACTGGATGCACTTCATGTACAAAACGGACAATCTCTTTCAAAGTATCAGATTTCATCCGGAAACTCGTGTGTTACAAAGGGATTTCATTTTTAAACCTTATTTGAACTCCTGACTTTTTGTGTGTTTAAAATGCACCATTCAAAGCCACATCATCATTTTTCAATCCTTTCTGACTTCATTTGTTATTTTTCATGCATTTACTAATTATTTTGAGCTATAAGACCCTAAAATTGAAAAGCATTTCAAATGAACTCTGAAAAGGTTGAAAGTTGGCATGGTATCATCATTTCATCCACATAGCATGTGCAAGAAAGTTGAGAGGGTTACGGCAAAAACTGGATGCACTTCGTGTACAAAACGGACAATCTCTTTCAAAGTATCAGGATTTCATCCGGAAACTCGTCTGTTACAAAGGGATTTCATTTTTTAAACCTTATTTGAACTCCTGACTTTTTGTGTGTTCAAAATGCACCATTCAAAGCCACATCATCATTTTTCAATCCTTTCTGACTTCATTTGTTATTTTTCATGCATTTACTAATTATTTTGAGCTATAAGACCCTAAAATTGAAAAGCATTTCAAATGAACTCTAAAAAGGTTGAAAGTTGGCATGGTATCATCATTTCATCCACATAGCATGTGCAAGAAAGTTGAGAGGGTTACGGCAAAAACTGGATGCACTTCGTGTACAAAACGGACAATCTCTTTCAAAGTATCAGGATTTCATCCGGAAACTCGTCTGTTACAAAGGGATTTCATTTTTTAAACCTTATTTGAACTCCTGACTTTTTGTGTGTTCAAAATGCACCATTCAAAGCCACATCATCATTTTTCAATCCTTTCTGACTTCATTTGTTATTTTTCATGCATTTACTAATTATTTTGAGCTATAAGACCCTAAAATTGAAAAGCATTTCAAATGAACTCCGAAAAGGTTGAAAGTTGGCATGGTATCATCATTTCATCCACATAGCATGTGCAAGAAAGTTGAGAGGGTTACGGCAAAAACTGGATGCACTTCGTGTACAAAACGGATAATCTCTTTCAAAGTATCAGGATTTCATCCGGAAACTCGTCTGTTACAAAGGGATTTCATTTTTTAAACCTTATTTCAACTCCTGACTTTTTGTGTGTTCAAAATGCACCATTCAAAGCCACATCATCATTTTTCAATCCTTTCTGACTTCATTTGTTATTTTTCATGCATTTACTAATTATTTTGAGCTATAAGACCCGAAAATTGAAAAGCATTTCAAATGAACTCTGAAAAGGTTGAAAGTTGGCATGGTATCATCATTTCATCCACATAGCATGTGCAAGAATGTTGAGAGGGTTACGACAAAAACTGGATGCACTTCATGTACAAAACGGACAATCTCTTTCAAAGTATCAGATTTCATCCGGAAACTCGTGTGTTACAAAGGGATTTCATTTTTTAAACCTTATTTGAACTCCTGACTTTTTGTGTGTTCAAAATGCACCATTCAAAGCCACATCATCATTTTTCAATCCTTTCTGACTTCATTTGTTATTTTTCATGCATTTACTAATTATTTTGAGCTATAAGACCCTAAAATTGAAAAGCATTTCAAATGAACTCCGAAAAGGTTGAAAGTTGGCATGGTATCATCATTTCATCCACATAGCATGTGCAAGAAAGTTGAGAGGGTTACGGCAAAAACTGGATGCACTTCGTGTACAAAACGGACAATCTCTTTCAAAGTATCAGGATTTCATCCGGAAACTCGTCTGTTACAAAGGGATTTCATTTTTTAAACCTTATTTGAACTCCTGACTTTTTGTGTGTTCAAAATGCACCATTCAAAGCCACATCATCATTTTTCAATCCTTTCTGACTTCATTTGTTATTTTTCATGCATTTACTAATTATTTTGAGCTATAAGACCCTAAAATTGAAAAGCATTTCAAATGAACTCTGAAAAGGTTGAAAGTTGGCATGGTATCATCATTTCATCCACATAGCATGTGCAAGAATGTTGAGAGGGTTACGGCAAAAACTGGATGCACTTCGTGTACAAAACGGACAATCTCTTTCAAAGTATCAGATTTCATCCGGAAACTCGTGTGTTACAAAGGGATTTCATTTTTTAAACCTTATTTGAACTCCTGACTTTTTGTGTCTTCAAAATGCACCATTCAAAGCCACATCATCATTTTTCAATCCTTTCTGACTTCATTTGTTATTTTTCATGCATTTACTAATTATTTTGAGCTATAAGACCCTAAAATTGAAAAGCATTTCAAATGAACTCTGAAAAGGTTGAAAGTTGGCATGGTATCATCATTTCATCCACATAGCATGTGCAAGAAAGTTGGGAGGGTTACGGCAAAAACTGGATGCACTTCGTGTACAAAACGGACAATCTCTTTCAAAGTATCAGGATTTCATCCGGAAACTCGTCTGTTACAAAGGGATTTCATTTTTTAAACCTTATTCGAACTCCTCACTTTTTGTGTGTTCAAAATGCACCATTCAAAGCCACATCATCATTTTTCAATCCTTTCTGACTTCATTTGTTATTTTTCATGCATTTACTAATTATTTTGAGCTATAAGACCCTAAAATTGAAAAGCATTTCAAATGAACTCCGAAAAGGTTGAAAGTTGGCATGGTATCATCATTTCATCCACATAGCATGTGCAAGAATGTTGAGAGGGTTACGGCAAAAA
This sequence comes from Aegilops tauschii subsp. strangulata, assembly GCF_002575655.3. Taxonomy (NCBI): domain Eukaryota; kingdom Viridiplantae; phylum Streptophyta; class Magnoliopsida; order Poales; family Poaceae; genus Aegilops; species Aegilops tauschii. Next base: position 58,104 of record NW_027332604.1, read on the forward strand.
CTGGATGCACTTCGTGTAGAAAACGGACAATCTCTTTCAAAGTATCAGGATTTCATCCGGAAACTCGTCTGTTACAAAGGGATTTCATTTTTTAAACCTTATTTGAACTCCTGACTTTTTGTGTGTTCAAAATGCACCATTCAAAGCCACATCATCATTTTTCAATCCTTTCTGACTTCATTTGTTATTTTTCATGCATTTACTAATTATTTTGAGCTATAAGACACTAAAATTGAAAAGCATTTCAAATGAACTCTGAAAAGGTTGAAAGTTCGCATGGTATCATCATTTCATCCACATAGCATGTGCAAGAATGTTGAGAGGGTTACGACAAAAACTGGATGCACTTCATGTACAAAACGGACAATCTCTTTCAAAGTATCAGATTTCATCCGGAAACTCGTGAGTTACAAAGGGATTTCATTTTTTAAACCTTATTTGAACTCCTGACTTTTTGTGTGTTCAAAATGCACCATTCAAAGCCACATCATCATTTTTCAATCCTTTCTGACTTCATTTGTTATTTTTCATGCATTTACTAATTATTTTGAGCTATAAGACCCTAAAATTGAAAAGCATTTCAAATGAACTCTGAAAAGGTTGAAAGTTGGCATGGTATCATCATTTCATCCACATAGCATGTGCAAGAATGTTGAGAGGGTTACGGCAAAAACTGGATGACTTCGTGTACAAAACAGACAATCTCTTTCAAAGTATCAGGATTTCATCCGGAAACTCGTCTGTTACAAAGGGATTTCATTTTTTAAACCTTATTCGAACTCCTCACTTTTTGTGTGTTCAAAATGCACCATTCAAAGCCACATCATCATTTTTCAATCCTTTCTGACTTCATTTGTTATTTTTCATGCATTTACTAATTATTTTGAGCTATAAGACCCTAAAATTGAAAAGCATTTCAAATGAACTCCGAAAAGGTTGAAAGTTGGCATGGTATCATCATTTCATCCACATAGCATGTGCAAGAATGTTGAGAGGGTTACGGCAAAAACTGGATGCACTTCGTGTAGAAAACGGACAATCTCTTTCAAAGTATCAGGATTTCATCCGGAAACTCGTCTGTTACAAAGGGATTTCATTTTTTAAACCTTATTTGAACTCCTGACTTTTTGTGTGTTCAAAATGCACCATTCAAAGCCACATCATCATTTTTCAATCCTTTCTGACTTCATTTGTTATTTTTCATGCATTTACTAATTATTTTGAGCTATAAGACCCTAAAATTGAAAAGCATTTCAAATGAACTCTGAAAAGGTTGAAAGTTGGCATGGTATCATCATTTCATCCACATAGCATGTGCAAGAATGTTGAGAGGGTTACGACAAAAACTGGATGCACTTCATGTACAAAACGGACAATCTCTTTCAAAGTATCAGATTTCATCCGGAAACTCGTGTGTTACAAAGGGATTTCATTTTTTAAACCTTATTTGAACTCCTGACTTTTTGTGTGTTCAAAATGCACCATTCAAAGCCACATCATCATTTTTCAATCCTTTCTGACTTCATTTGTTATTTTTCATGCATTTACTAATTATTTTGAGCTATAAGACCCTAAAATTGAAAAGCATTTCAAATGAACTCTGAAAAGGTTGAAAGTTGGCATGGTATCATCATTTCATCCACATAGCATGTGCAAGAAAGTTGAGAGGGTTACGGCAAAAACTGGATGCACTTCGTGTACAAAACGGACAATCTCTTTCAAAGTATCAGGATTTCATCCGGAAACTCTTTTTTTACAAAGGGATTTCATTTTTTTAACCTTATTTGAACTCCTGACTTTTTGTGTGTTCAAAATGCACCATTCAAAGCCACATCATCATTTTTCAATCCTTTCTGACTTCATTTGTTATTTTTCATGCATTTACTAATTATTTTGAGCTATAAGACCCTAAAATTGAAAAGCATTTCAAATGAACTCTGAAAAGGTTGAAAGTTGGCATGGTATCATCATTTCATCCACATAGCATGTGCAAGAATGTTGAGAGGGTTACGACAAAAACTGGATGCACTTCATGTACAAAACGGACAATCTCTTTCAAAGTATCAGATTTCATCCGGAAACTCGTGTGTTACAAAGGGATTTCATTTTTTAAACCTTATTTGAACTCCTGACTTTTTGTGTGTTCAAAATGCACCATTCAAAGCCACATCATCATTTTTCAATCCTTTCTGACTTCATTTGTTATTTTTCATGCATTTACTAATTATTTTGAGCTATAAGACCCTAAAATTGAAAAGCATTTCAAATGAACTCTGAAAAGGTTGAAAGTTGGCATGGTATCATCATTTCATCCACATAGCATGTGCAAGAAAGTTGAGAGGGTTACGGCAAAAACTGGATGCACTTCGTGTACAAAACGGACAATCTCTTTCAAAGTATCAGGATTTCATCCGGAAACTCGTCTGTTACAAAGGGATTTCATTTTTTAAACCTTATTTGAACTCCTGACTTTTTGTGTGTTCAAAATGCACCATTCAACGCCACATCATTATTTTTCAATCCTTTCTGACTTCATTTGTTATTTTTCATGCATTTACTAATTATTTTGAGCTATAAGACCCTAAAATTGAAAAGCATTTCAAATGAACTCTGAAAAGGTTGAAAGTTGGCATGGTATCATCATTTCATCCACATAGCATGTGCAAGAAAGTTGAGAGGGTTACGGCAAAAACTGGATGCACTTCGTGTACAAAACGGACAATCTCTTTCAAAGTATCAGGATTTCATCCGGAAACTCGTCTGTTACAAAGGGATTTCATTTTTTAAACCTTATTTGAACTCCTGACTTTTTGTGTGTTCAAAATGCACCATTCAAAGCCACATCATCATTTTTCAATCCTTTCTCACTTCATTTGTTATTTTTCATGCATTCACTAATTATTTTGAGCTATAAGACCCTAAAATTGAAAAGCATTTCAAATGAACTCCGAAAAGGATGAAAGTTGGCATGGTATCATCATTTCATCCACATAGCATGTGCAAGAAAGTTGAGAGGGTTACGGCAAAAACTGGATGCACTTCGTGTACAAAACGGACAATCTCTTTCAAAGTATCAGGATTTCATCCGGAAACTCGTCTCTTACAAAGGGATTTCATTTTTTAAAACTTATTTGAACTCCTGACTTTTTGTGTGTTCAAAATGCACCATTCAAAGCCACATCATCATTTTTCAATCCTTTCTGACTTCATTTGTTATTTTTCATGCATTTACTAATTATTTTGAGCTATAAGACCCTAAAATTGAAAAGCATTTCAAATGAACTCTGAAAAAGTTGAAAGTTGGCATGGTATCATCATTTCATCCACATAGCATGTGCAAGAATGTTGAGAGGGTTACGACAAAAACTGGATGCACTTCATGTACAAAACGGACAATCTCTTTCAAAGTATCAGATTTCATCCGGAAACTCGTGTGTTACAAAGGGATTTCATTTTTTAAACCTTATTTGAACTCCTGACTTTTTGTGTGTTCAAAATGCACCATTCAAAGCCACATCATCATTTTTCAATCCTTTCTGACTTCATTTGTTATTTTTCATGCATTTACTAATTATTTTGAGCTATAAGACCCTAAAATTGAAAAGCATTTCAAATGAACTCTGAAAAGGTTGAAAGTTGGCATGGTATCATCATTTCATCCACATAGCATGTGCAAGAAAGTTGAGAGGGTTACGGCAAAAACTGGATGCACTTCGTGTACAAAACGGACAATCTCTTTCAAAGTATCAGGATTTCATCCGGAAACTCGTCTGTTACAAAGGGATTTCATTTTTTAAACCTTATTTGAACTCCTGACTTTTTGTGTGTTCAAAATGCACCATTCAAAGCCACATCATCATTTTTCAATCCTTTCTGACTTCATTTGTTATTTTTCATGCATTTACTAATTATTTTGAGCTATAAGACCCTAAAATTGAAAAGCATTTCAAATGAACTCTGAAAAGGTTGAAAGTTGGCATGGTATCATCATTTCATCCACATAGCATGTGCAAGAATGTTGAGAGGGTTACGGCAAAAACTGGATGCACTTCGTGTACAAAACGGACAATCTCTTTCAAAGTATCAGATTTCATCCGGAAACTCGTGTGTTACAAAGGGATTTCATTTTTTAAACCTTATTTGAACTCCTGACTTTTTGTGTGTTCAAAATGCACCATTCAAAGCCACATCATCATTTTTCAATCCTTTGTGACTTCATTTGTTATTTTTAATGCATTTACTAATTATTTTGAGCTATAAGACCCTAAAATTGAAAAGCATTTCAAATGAACTCTGAAAAGGTTGAAAGTTGGCATGGTATCATCATTTCATCCACATAGCATGTGCAAGAAAGTTGAGAGGGTTACGGCAAAAACTGGATGCACTTCATGTACAAAACGGACAATCTCTTTCAAAGTATCAGGATTTAATCCGGAAACTCGTCTGTTACAAAGGGATTTCATTTTTTAAACCTTATTTGAACTCCTGACTTTTTGTGTGTTCAAAATGCACCATTCAAAGCCACATCATCATTTTTCAATCCTTTCTGACTTCATTTGTTATTTTTCATGCATTTACTAATTATTTTGAGCTATAAGACCCTAAAATTGAAAAGCATTTCAAATGAACTCCGAAAAGGTTGAAAGTTGGCATGGTATCATCATTTCATCCACATAGCATGTGCAAGAAAGTTGAGAGGGTTACGGCAAAAACTGGATGCACTTCGTGTACAAAACAGACAATCTCTTTCAAAGTATCAGGATTTCATCCGGAAACTCGTCTGTTACAAAGGGATTTCATTTTTTAAACCTTATTTGAACTCCTGACTTTTTGTGTGTTCAAAATGCACCATTCAAAGCCACATCATCATTTTTCAATCCTTTCTGACTTCATTTGTTATTTTTCATGCATTTACTAATTATTTTGAGCTATAAGACCCTAAAATTGAAAAGCATTTCAAATGAACTCTGAAAAGGTTGAAAGTTCGCATGGTATCATCATTTCATCCACATAGCATGTGCAAGAAAGTTGAGAGGGTTACGACAAAAACTGGATGCACTTCATGTACAAAACGGACAATCTCTTTCAAAGTATCAGATTTCATCCGGAAACTCGTGAGTTACAAAGGGATTTCATTTTTTAAACCTTATTTGAACTCCTGACTTTTTGTGTGTTCAAAATGCACCATTCAAAGCCACATCATCATTTTTCAATCCTTTCTGACTTCATTTGTTATTTTTCATGCATTTACTAATTATTTTGAGCTATAAGACCCTAAAATTGAAAAGCATTTCAAATGAACTCTGAAAAGGTTGAAAGTTGGCATGGTATCATCATTTCATCCACATAGCATGTGCAAGAATGTTGAGAGGGTTACGGCAAAAACTGGATGACTTCGTGTACAAAACGGACAATCTCTTTCAAAGTATCAGGATTTCATCCAGAAACTCGTCTGTTACAAAGGGATTTCATTTTTTAAACCTTATTTGAACTCCTGACTTTTTGTGTGTTCAAAATGCACCATTCAAAGCCACATCATCATTTTTCAATCCTTTCTGACTTCATTTGTTATTTTTCATGCATTTACTAATTATTTTGAGCTATAAGACCCTAAAATTGAAAAGCATTTCAAATGAACTCCGAAAAGGTTGAAAGTTGGCATGGTATCATCATTTCATCCACATAGCATGTGCAAGAAAGTTGAGAGGGTTACGGCAAAAACTGGATGCACTTCGTGTACAAAACGGACAATCTCTTTCAAAGTATCAGGATTTCATCCGGAAACTCGTCTGTTACAAAGGGATTTCATTTTTTAAACCTTATTTGAACTCCTGACTTTTTGTGTGTTCAAAATGCACCATTCAAAGCCACATCATCATTTTTCAATCCTTTCTGACTTCATTTGTTATTTTTCATGCATTTACTAATTATTTTGAGCTATAAGACCCTAAAATTGAAAAGCATTTCAAATGAACTCTGAAAAGGTTGAAAGTTCGCATGGTATCATCATTTCATCCACATAGCATGTGCAAGAATGTTGAGAGGGTTACGGCAAAAACTGGATGCACTTCATGTACAAAACGGACAATCTCTTTCAAAGTATCAGATTTCATCCGGAAACTCGTGTGTTACAAAGGGATTTCATTTTTTAAACCTTATTTGAACTCCTGACTTTTTGTGTGTTCAAAATGCACCATTCAAAGCCACATCATCATTTTTCAATCCTTTCTGACTTCATTTGTTATTTTTCATGCATTTACTAATTATTTTGAGCTATAAGACCCTAAAATTGAAAAGCATTTCAAATGAACTCTGAAAAGGTTGAAAGTTCGCATGGTATCATCATTTCATCCACATAGCATGTGCAAGAATGTTGAGAGGGTTACGGCAAAAACTGGATGCACTTCATGTACAAAACGGACAATCTCTTTCAAAGTATCAGATTTCATCCGGAAACTCGTGTGTTACAAAGGGATTTCATTTTTTAAACCTTATTTGAACTCCTGACTTTTTGTGTGTTCAAAATGCACCATTCAAAGCCACATCATCATTTTTCAATCCTTTCTGACTTCATTTGTTATTTTTCATGCATTTACTAATTATTTTGAGCTATAAGACCCTAAAATTGAAAAGCATTTCAAATGAACTCCGAAAAGGTTGAAAGTTGGCATGGTATCATCATTTCATCCACATAGCATGTGCAAGAAAGTTGAGAGGGTTACGGCAAAAACTGGATGCACTTCGTGTACAGAACGGACAATCTCTTTCAAAGTATCAGGATTTCATCCGGAAACTCGTCTGTTACAAAGGGATTTCATTTTTTAAACCTTATTTGAACTCCTGACTTTTTGTGTGTTCAAAATGCACCATTCAAAGCCACATCATCATTTTTCAATCCTTTCTGACTTCATTTGTTATTTTTCATGCATTTACTAATTATTTTGAGCTATAAGACCCTAAAATTGAAAAGCATTTCAAATCAACTCCGAAAAGGTTGAAAGTTCGCATGGTATCATCATTTCATCCACATAGCATGTGCAAGAATGTTGAGAGGGTTACGACAAAAACTGGATGCACTTCATGTACAAAACGGACAATCTCTTTCAAAGTATCAGATTTCATCCGGAAACTCGTGTGTTACAAAGGGATTTCATTTTTTTAAACCTTATTTGAACTCCTGACTTTTTGTGTGTTCAAAATGCACCATTCAAAGCCACATCATCATTTTTCAATCCTTTCTGACTTCATTTGTTATTTTTCATGCATTTACTAATTATTTTGAGCTATAAGACCCTAAAATTGAAAAGCATTTCAAATGAACTCTGAAAAGGTTGAAAGTTGGCATGGTATCATCATTTCATCCACATAGCATGTGCAAGAATGTTGAGAGGGTTACGGCAAAAACTGGATGCACTTCGTGTACAAAACGGACAATCTCTTTCAAAGTATCAGATTTCATCCGGAAACTCGTGTGTTACAAAGGGATTTCATTTTTTAAACCTTATTTGAACTCCTGACTTTTTGTGTGTTCAAAATGCACCATTCAAAGCCACATCATCATTTTTCAATCCTTTCTGACTTGATTTGTTATTTTTCATGCATTTACTAATTATTTTGAGCTATAAGACCCTAAAATTGAAAAGCATTTCAAATGAACTCCGAAAAGGTTGAAAGTTGGCATGGTATCATCATTTCATCCACATAGCATGTGCAAGAAAGTTGAGAGGGTTACGGCAAAAACTGGATGCACTTCGTGTACAAAACGGACAATCTCTTTCAAAGTATCAGGATTTCATCCGGAAACTCGTCTGTTACAAAGGGATTTCATTTTTTAAACCTTATTTGAACTCCTGACTTTTTGTGTGTTGAAAATGCACCATTCAAAGCCACATCATCATTTTTCAATCCTTTCTGACTTCATTTGTTATTTTTCATGCATTTACTAATTATTTTGAGCTATAAGGCCCTAATATTGAAAAGCATTTCAAATGAACTCCGAAAAGGTTGAAAGTTGGCATGGTATCATCATTTCATCCACATAGCATGTGCAAGAAAGTTGAGAGGGTTACGGCAAAAACTGGATGCACTTCGTGTACAAAACGGACAATCTCTTTCGAAGTATCAGGATTTCATCCGGAAACTCGTCTGTTACAAAGGGATTTCATTTTTTAAACCTTATTTGAACTCCTGACTTTTTGTGTGTTCAAAATGCACCATTCAAAGCCACATCATCATTTTTCAATCCTTTCTAACTTCATTTGTTATTTTTCATGCATTTACTAATTATTTTGAGCTATAAGACCCTAAAATTGAAAAGCATTTCAAATGAACTCTGAAAAGGTTGAAAGTTGGAATGGTATCATCATTTCATCCACATAGCATGTGCAAGAAATTTGAGAGGGTTACGGCAAAAACTGGATGCACTTCGTGTACAAAACGGACAATCTCTTTCAAAGTATTAGGATTTCATCCAGAAACTCGTCTGTTACAAAGGGATTTCATTTTTTAAACCTTATTTGAACTCCTGACTTTTTGTGTGTTCAAAATGCACCATTCAAAGCCACATCATCATTTTTCAATCCTTTCTGACTTCATTTGTTATTTTTCATGCATTTACTAATTATTTTGAGCTATAAGACCCTAAAATTGAAAAGCATTTCAAATGAACTCTGAAAAGGTTGAAAGTTGGCATGGTATCATCATTTCATCCACATAGCATGTGCAAGAAAGTTGAGAGGGTTACGGCAAAAACTGGATGCACTTCGTGTACAAAACGGACAATCTCTTTCAAAGTATTAGGATTTCATCCGGAAACTCGTCTGTTACAAAGGGATTTCATTTTTTAAACCTTATTTGAACTCCTGACTTTTTGTGTGTTCAAAATGCACCATTCAACGCCACATCATCATTTTTCAATCCTTTCTGACTTCATTTGTTATTTTTCATGCATTTACTAATTATTTTGAGCTATAAGACCCTAAAATTGAAAAGCATTTCAAATGAACTCTTAAAAGGTTGAAAGTTGGCATGGTATCATCATTTCATCCACATAGCATGTGCAAGAAAGTTGAGAGGGTTACGGCAAAAACTGGATGCACTTCGTGTACAAAACGGACAATCTCTTTCAAAGTATCAGGATTTCATCCGGAAACTCGTCTGTTGCAAAGGGATTTCATTTTTTAAACCTTATTTGAACTCCTGACTTTTTGTGTGTTCAAAATGCACCATTCAAAGCCACATCATCATTTTTCAATCCTTTCTGACTTCATTTGTTATTTTTAATGCATTTACTAATTATTTTGAGCTATAAGACCCTAAAATTGAAAAGCATTTCAAATGAACTCTGAAAAGGTTGAAAGTTGGCATGGTATCATCATTTCATCCACATAGCATGTGCAAGAAAGTTGAGAGGGTTACGGCAAAAACTGGATGCACTTCGTGTACAAAACGGACAATCTCTTTCAAAGTATCAGGATTTCATCCGGAAACTCGTCTGTTACAAAGGGATTTCATTTTTTAAACCTTATTTGAACTCCTGACTTTTTGTGTGTTCAAAATGCACCATTCAACGCCACATCATTATTTTTCAATCCTTTCTGACTTCATTTGTTATTTTTCATGCATTTACTAATTATTTTGAGCTATAAGACCCTAAAATTGAAAAGCATTTCAAATGAACTCTGAAAAGGTTGAAAGTTGGCATGGTATCATCATTTCATCCACATAGCATGTGCAAGAAAGTTGAGAGGGTTACGGCAAAAACTGGATGCACTTCGTGTACAAAACGGACAATCTCTTTCAAAGTATCAGGATTTCATCCGGAAACTCGTCTGTTACAAAGGGATTTCATTTTTTAAACCTTATTTGAACTCCTGACTTTTTGTGTGTTCAAAATGCACCATTCAAAGCCACATCATCATTTTTCAATCCTTTCTCACTTCATTTGTTATTTTTCATGCATTCACTAATTATTTTGAGCTATAAGACCCTAAAATTGAAAAGCATTTCAAATGAACTCCGAAAAGGATGAAAGTTGGCATGGTATCATCATTTCATCCACATAGCATGTGCAAGAAAGTTGAGAGGGTTACGGCAAAAACTGGATGCACTTCGTGTACAAAACGGACAATCTCTTTCAAAGTATCAGGATTTCATCCGGAAACTCGTCTCTTACAAAGGGATTTCATTTTTTAAAACTTATTTGAACTCCTGACTTTTTGTGTGTTCAAAATGCACCATTCAAAGCCACATCATCATTTTTCAATCCTTTCTGACTTCATTTGTTATTTTTCATGCATTTACTAATTATTTTGAGCTATAAGACCCTAAAATTGAAAAGCATTTCAAATGAACTCTGAAAAAGTTGAAAGTTGGCATGGTATCATCATTTCATCCACATAGCATGTGCAAGAATGTTGAGAGGGTTACGACAAAAACTGGATGCACTTCATGTACAAAACGGACAATCTCTTTCAAAGTATCAGATTTCATCCGGAAACTCGTGTGTTACAAAGGGATTTCATTTTTTAAACCTTATTTGAACTCCTGACTTTTTGTGTGTTCAAAATGCACCATTCAAAGCCACATCATCATTTTTCAATCCTTTCTGACTTCATTTGTTATTTTTCATGCATTTACTAATTATTTTGAGCTATAAGACCCTAAAATTGAAAAGCATTTCAAATGAACTCTGAAAAGGTTGAAAGTTGGCATGGTATCATCATTTCATCCACATAGCATGTGCAAGAAAGTTGAGAGGGTTACGGGCAAAAACTGGATGCACTTCGTGTACAAAACGGACAATCTCTTTCAAAGTATCAGGATTTCATCCGGAAACTCGTCTGTTACAAAGGGATTTCATTTTTTAAACCTTATTTGAACTCCTGACTTTTTGTGTGTTCAAAATGCACCATTCAAAGCCACATCATCATTTTTCAATCCTTTCTGACTTCATTTGTTATTTTTCATGCATTTACTAATTATTTTGAGCTATAAGACCCTAAAATTGAAAAGCATTTCAAATGAACTCTGAAAAGGTTGAAAGTTGGCATGGTATCATCATTTCATCCACATAGCATGTGCAAGAATGTTGAGAGGGTTACGGCAAAAACTGGATGCACTTCGTGTACAAACGGACAATCTCTTTCAAAGTATCAGATTTCATCCGGAAACTCGTGTGTTACAAAGGGATTTCATTTTTTAAACCTTATTTGAACTCCTGACTTTTTGTGTGTTCAAAATGCACCATTCAAAGCCACATCATCATTTTTCAATCCTTTGTGACTTCATTTGTTATTTTTAATGCATTTACTAATTATTTTGAGCTATAAGACCCTAAAATTGAAAAGCATTTCAAATGAACTCTGAAAAGGTTGAAAGTTGGCATGGTATCATCATTTCATCCACATAGCATGTGCAAGAAAGTTGAGAGGGTTACGGCAAAAACTGGATGCACTTCATGTACAAAACGGGACAATCTCTTTCAAAGTATCAGGATTTAATCCGGAAACTCGTCTGTTACAAAGGGATTTCATTTTTTAAACCTTATTTGAACTCCTGACTTTTTGTGTGTTCAAAATGCACCATTCAAAGCCACATCATCATTTTTCAATCCTTTCTGACTTCATTTGTTATTTTTCATGCATTTACTAATTATTTTGAGCTATAAGACCCTAAAATTGAAAAGCATTTCAAATGAACTCGAAAAGGTTGAAAGTTGGCATGGTATCAATCATTTCATCCACATAGCATGTGCAAGAAAGTTGAGAGGGTTACGGCAAAAACTGGATGCACTTCGTGTACAAAAACAGACAATCTCTTTCAAAGTATCAGGATTTCATCCGGAAACTCGTCTGTTACAAAGGGATTTCATTTTTTTAAACCTTATTTGAACTCCTGACTTTTTGTGTGTTCAAAATGCACCATTCAAAGCCACATCATCATTTTTCAATCCTTTCTGACTTCATTTGTTATTTTTCATGCATTTACTAATTATTTTGAGCTATAAGACCCTAAAATTGAAAGCATTTCAAATGAACTCTGAAAAGGTTGAAAGTTCGCATGGTATCATCATTTCATCCACATAGCATGTGCAAGAATGTTGAGAGGGTTACGACAAAAACTGGATGCACTTCATGTACAAAACGGACAATCTCTTTCAAAGTATCAGATTTCATCCGGAAACTCGTGAGTTACAAAGGGATTTCATTTTTTTAAACCTTATTTGAACTCCTGACTTTTTGTGTGTTCAAAATGCACCATTCAAAGGCCACATCATCATTTTTCAATCCTTTCTGACTTCATTTGTTATTTTTCATGCATTTACTAATTATTTTGAGCTATAAGACCCTAAAATTGAAAAGCATTTCAAATGAACTCTGAAAAGGTGAAAGTTGGCATGGTATCATCATTTCATCCACATAGCATGTGCAAGAATGTTGAGAGGGTTACGGCAAAAACTGGATGACTTCGTGTACAAAACGGACAATCTCTTTCAAAGTATCAGGATTTCATCCAGAAACTCGTCTGTTACAAAGGGATTTCATTTTTTAAACCTTATTTGAACTCCTGACTTTTTGTGTGTTCAAAAATGCACCATTCAAAGCCACATCATCATTTTTCAATCCTTTCTGACTTCATTTGTTATTTTTCATGCATTTACTAATTATTTTGAGCTATAAGACCCTAAAATTGAAAAGCATTTCAAATGAACTCCGAAAAGGTTGAAAGTTGGCATGGTATCATCATTTCATCCACATAGCATGTGCAAGAAAGTTGAGAGGGTTACGGCAAAAACTGGATGCACTTCGTGTACAAAACGGACAATCTCTTTCAAAGTATCAGGATTTCATCCGGAAACTCGTCTGTTACAAAGGGATTTCATTTTTTAAACCTTATTTGAACTCCTGACTTTTTGTGTGTTCAAAATGCACCATTCAAAGCCACATCATCATTTTTCAATCCTTTCTGACTTCATTTGTTATTTTTCATGCATTTACTAATTATTTTGAGCTATAAGACCCTAAAATTGAAAAGCATTTCAAATGAACTCTGAAAAGGTTGAAAGTTCGCATGGTATCATCATTTCATCCACATAGCATGTGCAAGAATGTTGAGAGGGTTACGGCAAAAAACTGGATGCACTTCATGTACAAAACGGACAATCTCTTTCAAAGTATCAGATTTCATCCGGAAACTCGTGTGTTACAAAGGGATTTCATTTTTTAAAACCTTATTTGAACTCCTGACTTTTTGTGTGTTCAAAATGCACCATTCAAAGCCACATCATCATTTTTCAATCCTTTCTGACTTCATTTGTTTATTTTTCATGCATTTACTAATTATTTTGAGCTATAAGACCCTAAAATTGAAAAGCATTTCAAAATGAACTCTGAAAAGGTTGAAAGTTCGCATGGTATCATCATTTCATCCACATAGCATGTGCAAGAATGTTGAGAGGGTTACGGCAAAAACTGGATGCACTTCATGTACAAAACGGACAATCTCTTTCAAAGTATCAGATTTCATCCGGAAACTCGTGTGTTACAAAGGGATTTCATTTTTTAAACCTTATTTGAACTCCTGACTTTTTGTGTGTTCAAAATGCACCATTCAAAGCCACATCATCATTTTTCAATCCTTTCTGACTTCATTTGTTATTTTCATGCATTTACTAATTATTTTGAGCTATAAGACCCTAAAATTGAAAAGCATTTCAAATGAACTCCGAAAAGGTTGAAAGTTGGCATGGTATCAATCATTTCATCCACATAGCATGTGCAAGAAAGTTGAGAGGGTTACGGCAAAAACTGGATGCACTTCGTGTACAGAACGGACAATCTCTTTCAAAGTATCAGGATTTCATCCGGAAACTCGTCTGTTACAAAGGGATTTCATTTTTTAAACCTTATTTGAACTCCTGACTTTTTGTGTGTTCAAAATGCACCATTCAAAGCCACATCATCATTTTTCAATCCTTTCTGACTTCATTTGTTATTTTTCATGCATTTACTAATTATTTTGAGCTATAAGACCCTAAAATTGAAAAGCATTTCAAATCAACTCCGAAAAAGGTTGAAAGTTCGCATGGTATCATCATTTCATCCACATAGCATGTGCAAGAATGTTGAGAGGGTTACGACAAAAAACTGGATGCACTTCATGTACAAAACGGACAATCCTCTTTCAAAGTATCAGATTTCATCCGGAAAACTCGTGTGTTACAAAGGGATTTCATTTTTTTAAACCTTATTTTGAACTCCTGACTTTTTGTGTGTTCAAAATGCACCATTCAAAGCCACATCATTCATTTTTCAATCCTTTCTGACTTCATTTGTTATTTTTCATGCATTTACTAATTATTTTGAGCTATAAGACCCTAAAATTGAAAAGCATTTCAAATGAACTCTGAAAAGGTTGAAGTTGGCATGGTATCATCATTTCATCCACATAGCATGTGCAAGAATGTTGAGAGGGTTACGGCAAAAACTGGATGCACTTCGTGTACAAAACGGACAATCTCTTTCAAAGTATCAGATTTCATCCGGAAACTCGTGTGTTACAAAGGGATTTCATTTTTTAAAACCTTATTTGAACTCCTGGACTTTTTGTGTGTTCAAAATGCACCATTCAAAGCCACATCATCATTTTTCAATCCTTTCTGACTTGATTTGTTATTTTTCATGCATTTACTAATTATTTTGAGCTATAAGACCCTAAAATTGAAAAGCATTTCAAATGAAACTCCGAAAAGGTTGAAAGTTGGCATGGTATCATCATTTCATCCACATAGCATGTGCAAGAAAGTTGAGAGGGTTACGGCAAAAACTGGATGCACTTCGTGTACAAAACGGACAATCTCTTTCAAAAGTATCAGGATTTCATCCGGAAACTCGTCTGTTACAAAGGGATTTCATTTTTTAAACCTTATTTGAACTCCTGACTTTTTGTGTGTTGAAAATGCACCATTCAAAGCCACATCATCATTTTTCAATCCTTTCTGACTTCATTTGTTATTTTTCATGCATTTACTAATTATTTTGAGCTATAAGGCCCTAATATTGAAAAGCATTTCAAATGAACTCCGAAAAGGTTGAAAGTTGGCATGGTATCATCATTTCATCCACATAGCATGTGCAAGAAAGTTGAGAGGGTTACGGCAAAAACTGGATGCACTTCGTGTACAAAACGGACAATCTCTTTCGAAGTATCAGGATTTCATCCGGAAAACTCGTCTGTTACAAAGGGATTTCATTTTTTAACCTTATTTGAACTCCTGACTTTTTGTGTGTTCAAAATGCACCATTCAAAGCCACATCATCATTTTCAATCCTTTCCTAACTTCATTTGTTATTTTTCATGCATTTACTAATTATTTTGAGCTATAAGACCCTAAAATTGAAAAGCATTTCAAATGAACTCTGAAAAGGTTGAAAAGTTGGAATGGTATCATCATTTCATCCACATAGCATGTGCAAGAAATTTGAGAGGGTTACGGCAAAAACTGGATGCACTTCGTGTACAAAACGGACAATCTCTTTCAAAGTATTAGGATTTCATCCAGAAACTCGTCTGTTACAAAGGGATTTCATTTTTTAAACCTTATTTGAACTCCTGACTTTTTGTGTGTTCAAAAATGCACCATTCAAAGCCACATCATCATTTTTCAATCCTTTTCTGACTTTCATTTGTTATTTTTCATGCATTTACTAATTATTTTGAGCTATAAGACCCTAAAATTGAAAAGCATTTTCAAATGAACTCTGAAAAGGTTGAAAGGTTGGCATGGTATCATCATTTCATTCCACATAGCATGTGCAAGAAAGTTGAGAGGGGTTACGGCAAAAACTGGATGCACTTCGTGTACAAAACGGACAATCTCTTTCAAAGTATTAGGATTTCATCCGGAAACTCGTCTGTTACAAAGGGATTTCATTTTTTAAACCTTATTTGAACTCCTGACTTTTGTGTGTTCAAAATGCAACCATTCAACGCCACATCATCATTTTTCAATCCTTTTCTGACTTCATTTGTTATTTTTCATGCATTTACTAATTATTTTGAGCTATAAGACCCTAAAATTGAAAAAGCATTTCAAATGAACTCTTAAAAGGTTGAAAGTTGGCATGGTATCATCATTTCATCCACATAGCATGTGCAAGAAAGTTGAGAGGGTTACGGCAAAAACTGGATGCACTTCGTGTACAAAACGGACAATCTCTTTCAAAGTATCAGGATTTCATCCGGAAACTCGTCTGTTGCAAAGGGATTTCATTTTTTAAACCTTATTTGAACTCCTGACTTTTTGTGTGTTCAAAATGCACCATTCAAAGCCACATCATCATTTTTCAATCCTTTCTGACTTCATTTGTTATTTTTAATGCATTTTACTAATTATTTTGAGCTATAAGACCCCTAAAATTGAAAAGCATTTCAAAATGAACACTGAAAAGGTTGAAAGTTCGCATGGTATCATCATTTCATCCACATAGCTTGTGCAAGAAAGTTGAGAGGGTTACGGCAAAAAACTAGATGCACTTCGTGTACAAAACGGACAATCTCTTTCAAAGTATCAGGATTTTCATCCGGAAAACTCGTCTGTTACAAAGGGATTTCATTTTTTTAAACCTTATTTGAACTCCTGACTTTTTGTGTGTTCAAAATGCACCATTCAAAGCCACATCATCATTTTTCAATCCTTTCTGACTTAATTTGTTATTTTTCATGCATTTACTAATTATTTGGAGCTATAAGACCCTAAAATTGAAAAGCATTTCAAATGAACTCCGAAAAGGTTGAAAGTTGGCATGGTATCATCATTTCATCCACATAGCATGTGCAAGAAAGGTTGAGAGGGTTACGGCAAAAACTGGATGCACTTCGTGTACAAAACGGACAATCTCTTTCAAAGTATCAGGATTTCATCCGAAACTCGTCTGTTACAAAGGATTTCATTTTTAAAACCTTATTTGAACTCCTGACTTTTTGTGTGTTATCAAAATGCACCATTCAAAGCCACATCATCATTTTTCAATCCTTTCTGACTTCATTTGTTATTTTTAATGCATTTACTAATTATTTTGAGCTATAAGACCCTAAAATTGAAAAGCATTTCAAAATGAACACTGAAAAAGGTTGAAAGTTCGCATGGTATCATCATTTCATTTCACATAGCTTGTGCAAGAAAGTTGAGAGGGTTACGGCAAAAACTAGATGCACTTCATGTACAAAACGGACAATCTCTTTCAAGTATCAGGATTTCATCCGGAAACTCGTCTGTTACAAAGGGATTTCATTTTTTAAACCTTATTTGAACTCCTGACTTTTTGTGTGTTCAAAATATACCATTCAAAGCCACATCATCATTTTTCAATCCTTTCTGACTTAATTTGTTATTTTTATCATGCATTTACTAATTATTTGGAGCTATAAGACCCTAAAATTGAAAGCATTTCAAATGAACTCCGAAAAGGTTGAAAGTTGGCAATGGTATCATCATTTCATCCACATAGCATGTGCAAGAAATTTGAGAGGGTTACGGCAAAACTGGATGACTTCGTGTACAAAACGGACAATCTCTTTCAAAGTATCAGGATTTCATCCAGAAACTCGTCTGTTACAAAGGGATTTCATTTTTTAAACCTTATTTGAACTCCTGACTTTTTGTGTGTTCAAAATGCACCATTCAAAGCCCACATCATCATTTTTCAATCCTTTCTGACTTCATTTGTTATTTTTTTCATGCATTTACTAATTATTTTGAGCTATAAGACCCTAAAATTGAAAAGCATTTCAAATGAACTCCGAAAAGGTTGAAAGTTGGCATGGTATCATCATTTCATCCACATAGCATGTGCAAGAAAGTTGAGAGGGTTACGGCAAAAAACTGGATGCACTTCGTGTACAAAACAGACAATCTCTTTCAAAGTATCAGGATTTTCATCCGGAAACTCGTCTGTTACAAAGGGATTTCATTTTTTAAACCTTATTTGAACTCCTGACTTTTTGTGTGTTCAAAATGCCACCATTCAAAGCCACATCATCATTTTTCAATCCTTTCTGACTTCATTTGTTATTTTTCATGCATTTACTAATTATTTTGAGCTATAAGACCCTAAAATTGAAAAGCATTTCAAATGAAACTCTGAAAAGGTTGAAAGTTCGCATGGTATCATCATTTCATCCACATAGCATGTTGCAAGAATGTTGAGAGGGTTACGACAAAAAACTGGATGCACTTCATGTACAAAACGGACAATCTCTTTCAAAGTATCAGATTTCATCCGGAAACTCGTGAGTTACAAAGGGATTTCATTTTTTAAACCTTATTTGAAACTCCTGACTTTTTGTGTGTTCAAAATGCACCATTCAAAGCCACATCATCATTTTTTCAATCCTTTCTGACTTCATTTGTTATTTTTTCATGCATTTACTAATTATTTTGAGCTATAAGACCCTAAAATTGAAAAGCATTTCAAATGAACTCTGAAAAGGTTGAAAGTTGGCATGGTATCATCATTTCATCCACATAGCATGTGCAAGAATGTTGAGAGGGTTACGGCAAAAAACTGGATGACTTCGTGTACAAAACGGGACAATCTCTTTCAAAAGTATCAGGATTTCATCCAGAAACTCGTCTGTTACAAAGGGATTTCATTTTTTAAACCTTATTTGAACTCCTGACTTTTTGTGTGTTTCAAAATGCACCAATTCAAAGCCACATCATCATTTTTCAATCCTTTCTGACTTCATTTGTTATTTTTCATGCATTTACTAATTATTTTGAGCTATAAGGACCCTAAAATTGAAAAGCATTTCAAATGAACTCTGAAAAGGTTGAAAGTTGGCATGGTATCATCATTTCATCCACATAGCATGTGCAAGAAAGTTGAGAGGGTTACGGCAAAAACTGGATGCACTTCGTGTACAAAACGGACAATCTCTTTCAAAGTATCAGGATTTCATCCGGAAACTCGTCTGGTACAAAGGGATTTCATTTTTTAAACCTTATTTGAACTCCTGACTTTTTGTGTGTTCCAAATGCACCATTCAAAGCCCACATCATCATTTTTCAATCCTTTCTGACTTCATTTGTTATTTTTCATGCATTTACTAATTATTTTGAGCTATAAGACCCTAAAATTGAAAAGCATTTTCAAATGAACTCTGAAAAGGTTGAAAGTTGGCATGGTATCATCATTTCATCCACATAGCATGTGCAAGAATGTTGAGAGGGTTACGGCAAAAACTGGATGCACTTCATGTACAAAACGGACAATCTCTTTCAAAGTATCAGATTTCATCCGGAAACTCGTGTGTTACAAAGGATTTCATTTTTTAAACCTTATTTTGAACTCCTGACTTTTTGTGTGTTCAAAATGCACCATTCAAAGCCACATCATCATTTTTCAATCCTTTCTGACTTCATTTGTTATTTTTCATGCATTTACTAATTATTTTGAGCTATAAGACCCTAAAATTGAAAAGCATTTCAAATGAACTCTGAAAAGGTTGAAAGTTCGCATGGTATCATCATTTCATCCACATAGCATGTGCAAGATGTTGAGAGGGTTACGGCAAAAAAGCTG